>NC_059122.1:4412587-4536233 GCF_020740685.1 Jaculus jaculus | reverse complement strand
CGCCACCACGCCTGGCAATCATAACTTTTTAATTAACAAGTAGTGAATCCCCAGCAGCCAGCACACACTAAAAGGGCAGCAAGCAGTACTCCCAGACCGCAAACCTCTCTGCAGACCTTCGGGCTGCAATTCAGATCCACGCCCCAGTGATGTAGTGTTAATACATAAAAATCCAAGACCATATCACACCCTTAAACTGAGTCACTTTATGTTCCTCTGGGGTGTCCATGCTCCTAAAATTTGAAGACAAGAGGATGGATGAAAAGGTTATTGAGGGCTGGAGAGATGGCTTAGCAGTTAAGGCGCTTGCCTGCAAAGCCATAGGACCCTGGTTTGATTCCCCAGGACCCAAGTAAGCCAGATGCACAAGGGAGCTCATGCATCTGGAGTTTGTTTGCAGTGGTTGGAGGCCCTGGTGTACCCACTTTTTCTCTGCCAATCTCTCTCTCTCTCTCTCTCTCTCTGTCAAATAAACAAGTTAAAAAATTTTAAAAATATATTTAAAATGTTTAAAAAAGTGAGAGATAGCTTAGTAGTTAAGGCACTTGCCTGCAAAGTCAAAGGACCCAAGTTCAATTCCCCAGGTCCCACGTAAGCCAGATGAACAAGGTGGCGCATACATCTGGATTTAGTTTGCAGTGGCTAGAGGCCCTGGTTCACCCATCCTCTCTCTCTATCCCTCGCTCTATCTCTAATAAGTAAATTTTAAAAAAAATTAAAAAAAAAAAAAAAAAGCTAGCCAGGTGTGGTGGCTCATGCCTTTAATCCTAGCACTCAGGAGGCAGAGGCAGGAGGATCGCTGAGTGTCCGAGGCCACCCGGAGGCCATATAGTGAATTCAGGTCAGCCTGAACTAGAGTGAGTCCCTACCTTGAAAAAACAAAACAAAATAATAAAAATAAAATAAAGGGGCAGAAAAAGAGTAAGCCGTTTGGATTTAACAGTATCCTTAAGGTTTGTTAAGACAGTAACTTCTGTGTGTGTGTGTGAGGCCAGAATCTCTTTGCTGTAGGAACTGGCTGGTTTAAAGTGACAGGGTTTCTGGGCTGGAGAAATGGCTTAGCGGTTAAGCGCTTGCCTATGAAGCCTAAGGACCCTGGTTCGAGGCTCGGTTCCCCAGGTCCCACGTTAGCCAGATGCATAAGGGGGGCGCACGCGTCTGGAGTTCATTTGCAGTGGCTGGAGGCCCTGGCGCGCCCATTCTCTCTCTCTCCCTCTATCTAGCTTTCTCTCTGTGTCTGTCACTCTCAAATAAATAAATAGATAAATAAAAATTAAAAAAAAAAAATAAAGTGACAGGGTTTCTAAGTGAACCTGCAGCCGGCTGACCAGGCTGCTCCTATCTCTGCCTCTCCAGTGCTGGGATTTTAGGAGCACACCACCACAGCCAGCGTTTTAAGTATGTGCTGGGCTCCAAACTCATTTGCTATTCCACCTGAGGTATATCTCTAGCTCCTCTCAGGTCCCTTATTTTTTTTTGTTTTTTAAGGCTTTATTTATTTGAGAGAGAGAGAGAGAGAGAGAGAAAGGCAGATAGAGAGAATGCCAGGGCCTCCAGATACCACAAATGAACTCCAGACATATGCACCACCTTGTGCATCTGGCTTTATTTGGGTACTGGGGAATCGAACTGGGTCTTTAGGCTTCACAGGCAAGTGCCTTAACTGCTGAGCCATCTCTCTAGCCCATCAAGTCCTTTTTTTTTTTTTTTTTTTTTAAGGTAGGGTCTTGATTTACCCCAAACTGATCTGGAATTTTCTACGTAGTCTCAGGGTGGCCTCAAACACTTGGTAATCCTCCTACCTCTGCCTACTGAGTGCTTTGATTACAAGTGTGTACCACTACACATGGCATGATCCTCTTTTTTTAAAAAAATTTTTATTTATTTATTTGAGAGCGACAGACACACAGAAAAAGACAGATAGAGGGAGAGAGAGAGAGAATGGGCGCGCCAGGGCTTCCAGCCTCTGCAAACGAACTCCAGACGCATGCGCCCCTTGTGCATCTGGCTAACATGGGACCTGGGGAACCGAGCCTCGAACCGAGGTCCTTAGGCTTCACAGGCAAGCACTTAACCGCTAAGCCATCTCTCCAGCCCGATGAGCCTCTTTTTTAAGAGAGGAGGTTAGAAGCTGGGTGTGATGGCGCACACCTTTCATCCCAGCACTTGAGGTGCAGAGGTAGGAGGATCATCATGAGTTTGAGGCCACCCTGAGACTACATAAAAAATTCCGGATCAAAAAATGAACCCAACATGGCTCAGGGAAATTTTGTGGAAGAGGGGGCGGAAAGAATGTCAGAGTCACATGTTGGGTCATGATATGCAGAGACATTTATCGTACCAATAACTGTGGGCTAACTCCACAATGCACGACCCATTTACATCAACAAGGAGGGTCCATTGGGAGGGGGTAGATCATGGATGAGCCTAAACAATGGTACCAAACTGCCTGTATTTGCTGAAAAGAAAACTAATAAATTAAATTTAAAAAAAAAAAAACATTCCGGATCAGCCTGAGCTAGAGTGAGACCCTACCTCGAAACCCTCCCCCCCAAAAAAGAGAGAGAGAGAAAGGAGGTTAGGATCTTCCTACCTGAGGTTTTTTGTGACTTGCCTGCCTTTAGACACCATTAGTTTTTCTGAAATCATTAAAAAAATTTTAATTTAATTTATTCTGTTTTATTCTTACTTTTTGTAGTCTCAGGGTGCCCTCGAACTCACGGTGATCCTCCTACCTTGGCCTTCCAAGTGCTGAGATTAAAGGTGTGCGCCACCACCTGGTTTATTCATTTAATTGACAGAGAGAGACAATGGGCATGTCAGGGCCTCTATCTACTGCAAATGAACTCCAGACGTATGCATCACCTTGTGCAGATGTTTATGTGGGATCTGGGGAATCAAACTTGGGTCCTTAGGTTTCTCAGGCAAGTGCCTTAACCACTAAGCCATCTCTCCAGTCCGTGAAAGCACATTTTTATGCCTTAAAAACTGCAGCCAGAAAAATACATTTGAGCCACCACCACTTGGGGGCAGTACAAGATGATTTTGCATGTTTCTGGTGGTTTATTGTTTCTGACCATAACCAAAGCTCTTCCCAGGAACAAAACCAAGCCCTTCACGTGATTTTCTTTTTTCTCTCTCTCTCCAAAGTGTTATAAGACATATAGCTCCCAAGTGCCAACCTCTGTCCCTGACCATTAAACAAGAGAAGCCCAGCATAATTCATAGCAGGGGTTGAGGACAGGAGTAAATTCATGGGTGAGCAATTCCTCATGGCTTGGAAGAATACTGGCCCATGGTCTGAGGGTCATAAAAAATAAATGTGGGGGCTGGAGAGATGGCTTAACAGTTACCCGCTGTGATGGGTAAGGTGTTATCCACTTGATCTGTTTAGTAATCCACAGAAATCCCTTTCAGGTGGGTCTCCGTGGTTGCATCCAGAAGGAATTCATTGAAGAAGGAAGTCCTCTCCCAGAGCTGGCGGCCCCTCTCAGAGGGGAACTTTATATCAGGAAGCTCTGGGTGAAAAGAGACCCTTCCTTCCTTCCCTCCTTCCCTCCTTCCCTCCTTCCCTCCTTCCCTCCTTCCCTCCTTCCCTCCTTCCCTCCCTCCCTCCCTCCCTCCCTCCCTCCCTCCCTCCCTCCCTCCCTCCCTCCCTCCCTCCCTCCCTCCCTCCCTCCCTCCTTCCTTCCTTCCTTCCTTCCTTCCTTCCTTCCTTCCTCGTGGCTGCCAGAGCTGCTTGCTGCCTTCCAGCATGGACTGAAGACCAGCATCAACTGAAGACCCATGTGGACTGAAACCCAGTGGTTCCTCAGGAAGCCTCCAGGCCTTTGGTGCTGGATTGGGACAGCTGGGGCATCTGGCCACGGGGACTGAGCAGCTACCGGGCTCCTTGATTCTTTGACCTGCTACTGCTGCTAAGCCTAAGGACTCATGTTCACCTCTCCAGGTCCCTCATAAGCCAGACGCACAACATGACGCAAGCATGCAAGGACATGCATGCACACAAGGTGGCGTACACGTCTGGAGTTCGATTGCAGAAGTTGGAGGCCATGGTGCACCAATTCTCTCCCTCCCTCTCTCTCTCTCTCTCTCTCATAAAAAAAGACCAGTATGTTGGGCTTGCCTCAAAAAAAACCAAAAAATGTGGTAGCATATGTCTGTAATCCCAGCACTCATGGCTCAAGTTTGAGGCCAGCCTGACCTATATAAAGTGAGTTCCAGGCCAGGAAGGGATACATTGTTTCCAAAAAAAGATCTCTAGAGGAGACTTGAATACCAAATACAAAGCCTTCATCCCTCCCCCCGCCTCCCCTCCTGGCCAGGTGGGGTCTCATTCTGGCTCAGCTGACCTGGAATTCACTATGTAGTCTCAGGGTGGCCTCAAACTCACAGCGATCCTCCAACCTTGCCTCCTGAGTGCTGAAATTAAAGGTGTGAACCACCATGCCTGGCTTAGAGCCTTCTTTCTAATATTTTTTATTTTATTATTTGGTTTCTTGAGGTAGGGTCTCACTCTAGCTCAGGCTGACCTGGAATTGACTATATTCTCAGGGTGGCCTCGAACTCACGGCGATCCTCCTACCTCTGCCTCCCGAGTGCTGGGATTAAAGGCATGGGTCGCCACACCCGGCTAATATTATTTATTTATTTATTTATTCTATGTGAGAGAGGAGGGAGAAAGAGGCAGACAAACTGACAGGGAATGGGTGCGCCAGGGCCTCCAGCCACGCAAACGAGCTCCAGATGTGTGCGCCACTTTGGGCACCTGGCTTTACATGGGTACTGGGGAATCGAACCTAGGTCCTCAGGCTTCAAAGGCAAGTGCCTCAACCGCTAAGTCATCTCTCCAGCCCCAGAGCCTTCATTGTATAAGACAGCCCTTGACTGTGCAAGAGGCCTCACCGTAGCATAGAGAAGAAGATGGACACTCATCTGGTTGACCTGTGCAGAGACCTTGGTGTTTTCAGATGACATCACACATACTTCTGCCGCTGACTGCTCCTTAGCATTGATACTGGGATATTTTACTTAATTAGTGGGGAATAAAATAAATATTATTGTATTGTTATTATTAGTTTTTAAAGATTTTTTTAAATTTTTATTTATTTATTTGAGAGTGACAGACACAGAGAGAAAGACAGATAGAGGGAGAGAGAGAGAATGGGCGCGCCAGGGCTTCCAGCCTCTGCAAACGAACTCCAGACGCGTGCGCCCCCTTGTGCATCTGGCTAACGTGGGACCTGGGGAACCGAGCCTCGAACCGGGGTCCTTAGGCTTCACAGGCAAGCGCTTAACCGCTAAGCCATCTCTCCAGCCCAAGTTTTTAAAAAATATTTTTCTTTATTTATTTGAAGCTGGGCGTGGTGACTCACGCCTTTAATCCCAGCACTCGGGAGGCAGAGGTAGGAGGATTGCCATGACTTCGAGGCTACCCTGAGACTCCATAGTGAATTCCAGGTCAGCATGGGCTAGAGTGAGACCCTACCTCAAAAAAAAAAAAAAAATTATTTGAGAGAGAGAGAGAGGCAGATAGAGAGAAGGAGAGAATAGGCACGCCAGGGCCTCCAGCCACTGCAAATAAACTCCAGACACATGCGCGCCCCCTTGTGCATCTAGCTTACCTGGGTCCTGGGGAATCAAACCGGGGTCCTTAGTCTTCAAAGGCAAACACCTTAACCGCTAAGCCATTTCCTCAGCCCATTATTAGTTTTGAATACAGATCCTCATGTAGTGCAGGCTGGTCTCAAACGCAATGTTTGAACCAAGTGTGGTAGCTTGAATGGATGTCTCCCAATAGATTCAGGAGTTTATTAAAGCCTGAAACTTAGATCCCCATGGAACCTGGCTAGAGGAGGTGTCACTATAGGCATAGATCGGAAGGTGTGTTTAGGGGTGGACCTGGATTTCCAGTAAAAGATGCAGGGTGCTTGAGATCTGCCTGGGGTTCCAGGAGCCAGCTTGCTTGTAGCTCTCCCTATGCGGACCTGTGAAGGCAGGCCAGCTTCTTCTGCCATTAGGGAACTTCCCCTGGATGTGTAAGCTTCAATAAATTCCATTCCTCCTACAAACTGTGTCTTTTTTGTCTGTTTTGCTTTTTTTTTTCCAACTTTTTATTAACATCTTCCATGATTATAAAAAATATTCCATATAAATACCCTCCCTCCCTCCCCCCCACTTTCCCCTTTGAAACTCCATTCTCCATCATATCCCCTCCCTGTCTCAATCAGTCTCTTTTTTATTTTTGATGTCATCATCTTTTCCTCCTCTTATGATGGTCTTGTGTAGGTAGTGTCAGGCACTGTGAGGTCATGGATATCCAGGCCATTTTGTGTCTGGAGGGAGCACGTTGTAAGGAGTCCCACCCTTCCTTTGGCTCTTACATTCTTTTTTTTTTTTTTTTTTTTTAAGGTAAGGTCTCACTCTAGTCCAGGCTGACCTGGAATTCACTATGTAAAAAAGAGACTGACTGAGAGGGGAAGGAGATATGATGGAGAGTGGAGGTTCAAAAGGGAAAGTTGGGGGAGGGAGAGAATTACCATGGGATATCGTTTACAACTTGGAAGTTGTCAATTTAAAAAAAAAAAATAAAGAAAGAAATATATAAATAAAAGATTTCCCATGAGGCTCCATCTCCTAAAGCTTTCACCACACCCTAACAGCACACAGCTAGGGTGTTAAGCCTTTAACACGTTGGGCCTTTGGGGAACACCCCGTGACATTCAAAGCTAGCCTCATTCAGCCCACTGGTTAGTCAGTCTCATGGTTCAACAAAGTGCCCACCCCCTGCTCTGAGCTGGTCTGAACAGGTTGAGGGTGTTTCTTCAAGCTGAGAGAGAAAGAAGCTGAGAGACAGAGAGAGAGAGAGAGAATGGACGCACCAGGGCCTCCAGCCAATGCAAACGAACTGCAGACGCTTGCGGCAACCTCGCGCATCTGGCTTTTACGTGGGTCTTGGGGAAGCGAACCTGAGTCCTTTGGCTTTGCAGGCAGGTAGGTGCCTTAACCATCAGGCCATTCTCCCCCAGCCCTCTCTGAGACTTCTGACATGAAGGGCATTATCATTGCTCAGAAGTCATGGCTTAACTCACCCAAGAACCCCCGCCCCCAACCCCACCTTGTGCCCCCAGCCTGGAAAGTCTCCCCTCCCCCAACCCTCTCCCTCCCCCCCATCACTTTCAAGGCGAGGCTACGGCAGCCACCTAGGGACAAGTGACCTCACCTGAGTAACCGCAGAACACTCCCGCCCGCCCCTCCCACCCTCCATAAACTGCCCCCCCGGGCAAAGAAGGAAAAGCAGGCCGGTTTCCTGTGGGGCCCCCCCCCCTCCTCCCCACACATCCATCCATCCACCCATCGTGGGCCCCTTGAAACAAGGCCGCCCCCGGGGGTTTTTTGTTTGTTTTTTTTTGTTTATTTTATTTTATTTTGCAGTTTCCTTGCCACCTGCAGGGGGTGGTGGTGGAGGTGGTGGTCGGGGAGGTGGCTCCACCATTGCCCCTGCATCCTCCAAGGCCTGCATCCTTTGGCCGGAGTGGTACCCAGGTACCCTGTCGCCCCCTGGTGGTCGGGGGCTGGCGGGGAGCAGGAGGAGGATGGCGAGCGTCAAGGCGGAGTTCGTGGTGGGCGGGAAATACAAACTGCTGCGGAAGATCGGAGCGGGCTCGTTCGGCGACATCTACCTGGCCGTGAGCATCAGCAACGGCGAGGAGGTGGCGGCCAAGCTGGAGTCGCAGAAGGCGCGGCACCCGCAGCTGCAGTACGAGAGCAAGCTCTACAAGATCCTGCAGGGCGGCGTGGGCATCCCTCACCTGCGCTGGTACGGCCAGGAGAAGGACTACAACGTGCTGGTCATGGACCTGCTGGGCCCCAGCCTGGAAGACCTGTTCAACATCTGCTCCCGGAGGTTCACCATGAAGACCGTGCTCATGCTGGCCGACCAGATGATCAGCAGGATCGAGTACGTGCACACCAGGAGCTTCATCCACCGGGACATCAAGCCCGACAACTTCCTGATGGGCATCGGCCGCCACTGCAACAAGCTCTTCCTCATCGACTTCGGCCTGGCCAAGAAGTACAGAGACAACAGGACCAGGCAACACATACCTTACAGGGAGGACAAAAACCTGACTGGCACTGCCCGCTATGCCAGCATCAACGCCCACCTGGGCATCGAGCAGAGCCGCAGGGACGACATGGAGTCCCTGGGCTACGTCCTGATGTACTTCAACAGGACCAGCCTGCCTTGGCAGGGCCTGAAGGCCGCCACCAAGAAACAGAAATACGAGAAGATCAGCGAGAAGAAGATGTCCACGCCTGTGGAAGTCCTGTGCAAAGGGTTCCCCACGGAGTTCGCTATGTACTTAAACTACTGCCGTGGGCTGCGCTTCGAGGAGGCTCCCGATTACATGTACCTGAGACAGCTGTTTCGCATCCTTTTCAGGACCTTGAACCACCAATATGACTACACCTTTGACTGGACAATGTTAAAGCAGAAAGCCGCCCAGCAGGCAGCCTCTTCCAGTGGCCAGCAGGGGCAGCAGCAAGTCCAAAGCCCTCCGGCCAAGCCAAATGACAAAACCAAGAATAACAACAATGCCAAAGGTTTCTAAGCGTCCTCCGTCCATCCAGGCACGCCAAGAAGCTAGAGCCAAGATGACCGGAGCAGCATTGGTTTCCTCCCCCCAGATCTAGAAAAAAGTTTCTAGCTCCTATAATATACACGTACCCTGGCCATCGGTTGTGGGACAACCATTTTACCTGGTGGTGATGCTGTGTCCAGAGTTGAGTAATCTCTGTCATTGTGAATATTAACTGAAATACTGAAACGTGGTGTCCAGTTTTTGTTTTCTTTAAAATTTCACTTGTTGATTTGACAGAGAGAGAGAGATAAAAAAAAAAAATGGGCACGCCAGGGCCTCCAGTCACTGTAAACAAACTCCAGATGCATGTGACATCATGTGTATCTGGCTTATGTGGGACCTGGAGAATCGAACCTGGGTCCTTAGGCTTCGCAGGCAAGTGCCTTAACCTCTAAGCCATCTCTCCAGCCCAGTTTCTTTTTTCTTTGCTTTTTCAAGTGGTTAACACACAGAGATTGGTGTGGGGAAGATGTGTATATGCCAATTTTTTTAATTGTTTTTTTTTCGAGGTAGGGTCTCGCTCTAGCCCAGGCTGACCTGGAATTCATTATGTAGTCTCAAGGTGGCCTTGAACTCACAGTGATTCTCCTACCTCTGCCTCCTGAGTGCTGGAATTAAAGGTGTGTGCCACCATGCCCAGCTCATATACCAATTTAAAAATGTATTTTCTAATTTACTTATTTAAGAGAGAGATAGAGAGAAAGAAGGAGGGAGAGAGAATGGGTTCATCAGGGCCTCTAGCCACTGCAAACTAATTCCATACACATGCACCACCTTGGGTATCTAGCTTATGTGGGTATCAAACAAGGGTTCTCTGATTTTACAGGCAAGTGCCTTAACAGCTAAGCCACCTCTCCAACCCTCAGTTAAAAACAACAACAACAACAAAATCCCTTTTTATTTCGCACTATTCTGCTTTGAGATCTCATTTCAGAACGGCATGAACGGTCTTCAGCCATAGCTGTGATGGCTGTGAAT
The DNA here is from genome assembly GCF_020740685.1 of Jaculus jaculus. Lineage (NCBI taxonomy): Eukaryota > Metazoa > Chordata > Mammalia > Rodentia > Dipodidae > Jaculus > Jaculus jaculus. The sequence continues at coordinate 4,526,613 of NC_059122.1, read as the reverse complement.
GCTCACAAGTGTGTATTCTTGGGGGTTTTCCATCTCTGAGGTTTGTAGGCTGCTCACTTAAAGCATTCTTTGAGCTGGAGAGATGGCTCAGTGGTTAAGGTGCTTGCCTGAGAAGCCTAACGAACCACATTCTAGTCTCCAGATCCCACATAAGCCAGACGCACAAAGGTGAGGCAAGTGCCAGGTCACACATGCCCACTAGGTGGCGCAAGTGCCTGACGTTTGATCATAGTGGCTGAGGGCCTGGTGCGCCAATTCTCTCTCATCTCTGTCTCTCTTTAAAAATATATATATATATTTATGTATACACACACACACACACACACACACACACACACACACATATATATATATGGACAGTGACTGCTATATTATCCTTAGGACTCTGCATTAACTCTATAGTAATACTCTTGATGTTTAAAGAAAAAGTATATTTGTCACAAATATAGTTAACATCTTACAAATGACCATGTACGCATGCTGCCTAGATAAATGGAATGACTGTAAGCATCAATATGATCTGGGTTTTCTTTTTTATTTTGAAATGGGAACTTTTTGTTTCCAAGTCCATTAAAAACTGAAAACTGGGCTAGAGAGATGGCTTAGCAGTTAAGCGTTTTCCTGTGAAGCCTAAGGACCCTGGTTTGAGGCTCGATTCCCTAGGACCCACATTAAGCCAGATGCACAAGGGGGTGCACACACCTGGAGTTTGTTTCTCTCTCTCGATCTGTCTGCCTCTTTCTCTCTCTGTCTGTCAGTCTCAAATAACTAAACAAAAATAAACAACAACAAAAACTGAAAACTGAAGCCAGGTTGGGTGGTGCACACTTTAACTTCAGCCCTAAGCAGACAGAAGTAGGAGGATCGTTGTCAGTTCAAGCCCAGATTGGGACTGCAGAGTGAGTTCCAGATCAGCATGGGCTAGAGGGAGATCCTACCCTCGAAAAAAAAAAAAAAAAAAAAAAAAAGAAGTATACACACACACACACACACACACACACACACGGGCTGGAGAGATGGCTTAGTGGTTAAGGAACGTGCCTGCAAAGCCTAAGGGCACAGGTTTGATTCCTCAGTACCTACATAAACCAGATGCACAAGCTGGCACATGTGTCTGGAGTTCGTTTGCAGTGGCTGGAGGCCTGGCACACCCATTCTTTCTCTCTATCTATCTATCTATCTATCTATCTATCTATCTATCTATCTACCATCATCATCATCATCATCACCTATTTTTCTGTCTCAAAAAAAAATTTATATTTGCAAAACCCTCACCAGTACCTAATTACAGAAAGCTTTGTTACCCCCCCCCCCAAAGAAACAGTGTTATGAGGCTATGAAAGTATGTACCTACAATTTCAGTACTTGGTAGGCAAAGGAAAGAGGACCAAGATTTCAAAGTCAGGGCTGGAGGGATTGCCTAGTGGTTAAGGGCGCTTGCTTGCAAATTGCAAGTTGACGGGCATGTGGGTTGTTTCTGTTTGGCTAGCATAAAGAATGCTGCTATGGGCTAGAGAGACGGCTTTGCAGTTGAGGCACTTGCCTGCAGAGCCTAAGAACTCCTGTTCAAATCTCCAGGTCCCAGATAGCCAGACACACAGTGAGGCAAGTGTGCAATGTCTCACATGAGCACAAGGGGGCGTACGTGTCTGGAGTTCATTCGTAGAAGGCTGAAGGTCCTGGCATGCCCATTTTCTCTCTCTCTCACCTCTTTCTCTCTCTTTCAAACTAAAAATAATGAAAGGAATACTGCTATGAACATTCATATACATACTTTTGTGTAGTCTAATATTTTTGATTCTTTTGGTACAAATCTAGAATGACTGGGGCATACGTTAACTCTATGTTAAACTTTTGGAGGAACTGGAAAATTGATTTGCGAACCAGCTGACTATTTCGCATTTCCACCAGCAACAGGCAAGGATTCTAATTTCTTCCTATCTTTGCCAAACGTGGATTATTGCCATAATGATATCATTCTTTTATATGTAGATATTAAGTTGGTACCTATTTTTAAAATAATAGCTAGTTTAATGGGCATGAAGTGGTATGAGTTGTGTCTTTAAAATTTTTATTTATGGGGCTGGAGAGATGGCTTAGCGGTTAAGCGCTTGCCTGTGAAGCCTAAGGACCCCGGTTCGAGGCTCGGTTCCCCAGGTCCCATGTTAGCCAGATGCACAAGGGGGCGCACGCGTCTGGAGTTCGTTTGCAGTGGCTGGAAGCCCTGGCGCGCCCATTCTCTCTCTCTCTCCCTCTATCTGTCTTTCTCTCTATGTCTGTCGCTCTCAAATAAATAAAAAATAAAAAAAAATGAACAAAATTTTTATTTGTGGGCTGCAGAAATGGCTTAGCAGTTAAAGCATTTGCCTGTGAAGCCTAAGGACCCAGGTTCAATTCCCCTGTACATAAGGCGGCACATGTGTCAGGAGTTAATTTGCAGAGTGGCCCACGGCCCTGGTGTATCCATTCTCTCTCTCTCTCCTTCTTCATCTCCCCCCAGTAAATAAATAAATATGGAAAAAAGATATTACAAGGGAAATTAGAACTTTGAGATGAATAAAAAAAGGGGGGGGGATAGAGAGATGGCGCAGTGACTGGGGCACTTGCATACAAAGACAGAGGACCCAGGTTTGGTTAGCCCCAGGACCCATGTAAGCCAGATGCACAAGGCGGGGCATGGGGTTCACTTGCAGTAGCTGTAGACACTGGCGTGCCCATTCTGTCTCCCTATCCTGCCTCTTTCTTTCTCTCGCTCTTTCAAATAAATAAACAGAAATAAAAATGTTTAATTTTTTAAAATTCATTTAGGGCTGGAGAAGTGGCTAAGCAGTTCAGGCACTTGCTTGCGTAACCTGATGGCCTGACTTTGATTCCCCCAGGAACCATGTAAAGCCGGATGCACAAAGTGGCAAATGCATCTGGAGTTCATTTAAAGCGGCAAGAGGCCCTGGCATGCCCATTCTCTCTTTCTCTCTCTCTCTCTCTCTCTCACCTTGCAAATAAATAAATATAAAAATAAATTTATTTATTTATTTATTTGTTTGTATGTGTGTGTTATATGGGAACACCAGGGTATCATGGTGTGACAAATAAATGCTAATCCAGTCTTATATGGGTAGTGGAGAATTGAACCCTACACTGGCAGGCTTTACAAGCAATCACCTGGGTCATCCCATGCGGAGTCATCTCCCTAGCTTCCTCATCACGTTTGTTTGTTTGTTTGTTTGTTTGTTTGTTTGTTTGTTTGGTTTTTCAAGGTAGAGTCTCACTCTAGCCCAGGCTGACCTGGAATTCACTATGGAGTCTCAGGGTGGCCTTGAACTCACAGCGATCCTCCTACCCCTGTCTCCCGAGTGGTGGGATTAAAGGCGTGCGCCACCACGCCCGGCTCTCTCTATTAAATTTTTTTCAAGGTAGGGTTTCACTCTAGCCCAGGCTGACCTGAAATTCATTATGTATTCTGAGGGTGGCTTTGAACTCACAGGGATCCTCCTACCTCTGCCTCCCGAGTGCTGGGATGAAAGATGTGTGCCACCACAGCAGGATACATTTTTCTTGTTACATTTTCTTCACATCCAAAGTATTTGGTTTCATTCTGATATATTTTCTTAACTTTTTTTTTTTTTTATTTTAGGGAGAGAGAGAGCAAGCGCCAGGTCTTCAGCCACTGTAACTGAACTACAGACGCTTGCGCCACCTAGTGGCCACACGCGGCCTTGCATTTGCCTCACCTTTGTGTGTCTGGCTTACATGGGATCTGGAGAGTCAAACATGGATCCTTAGGCTTCGCAGGCAAGCGCCTTAACCACTGAGCCATCTCTCCAAGCCCCTCATTCTGATATATGTATATTCTAATTCTGATATTGTTTTTGCATGTGTCATTATACTTTTTCTTATTCACCCCCACGGCTCTTCTCCATTCCCACTGCTAGTCTATGCCCACCCTTCAAGTTCCTTATGGTTTCATGTCACAGTATTCCATTCTTCTCTTATTTATTTATTTATTTGAGAGCAACAAACAGAAGAGCAGAGAGAGAGAGAGAGAGAGAGAGAGAGAGAAAATGGGTACACCAGGGCCTCCGGCCACTGCAAACAAACTCCAGATGCATGCGCCCCCTTGTGCATCTGGCTAACGTGGGTCCTGGGGAACCGAGCCTCGAACCGGGGTCCTTAGGCTTCACGGGCAAGTGCCTAACCACTAAACCATCTCTCTATCCCCCCCTTTTTTTTCTGAGGTAGGGACTCACTCTAGCGCAGGCTGACCTGGAATTCACTATGTAGTCTCAGGGTGGCCTTGAACTCACAGCGATCCTCCTACCTCTGCCTCCCAAGTGCTGGGATTAAAGGCACCATTCTTCTCTCTTGTTCCCCTCTTCCCTTCTCTTTAGACTTCTTCCTTCCCTCTGACAGTCCCCTTTCTACTTTCATGCTCCCCCACCCCCCACAGAAAGAGAGAGGTATGTATAAGTTTAAATCTAGATTCCATATGTAAGAGAAAAGTAACATTTTCTGAATCTTACTGTGCTTAACACCATGATCTGCAGGTCCATCCATTTTCCTGCATATGTCATAATTTCACTCTTTTATTATATTTTATTTTTGAGTTATGGTCTTGCTCTAGTCCAGGCTGACCTGGAATTCACTATGTAGTCTCAGTGTAGCCTTGAACTCATGGCGATCCTCCTACCTCTGCCTCCTAAATGCTGGAATTAAAGGCATGCACCTCCATGCCTGGCTCAATTTCGATCCTTTTTTTTTTTTTTTTTTTTACCTAAAGAAAATACTATTGTGTATATTTATCGCATTTTCTTTATCCCTTCTTCTGATGATGGGACATCCAGGCAGATTCCATTATTTTGGCTATTGTGTGTAGTGCAACAATAAACATCGATGTAGGAATATTTCTGTGGCGTACTGATTCAGAGTGCATTGGGTGTTTGGTAGTTTGAATCAGATGTCCCCCAGAAACTCATGTGCTCTGAATGCTTGGTTCCCAGCTGGTGACAATTCGGGATGTGGATGCTTACTGGAGGAGGTGTGTTGTTGGTGGTAATAAGCTTAGGCGTGTTGTAACCAGCTCCCTCTTGCCAGAGTCTCACTCGCTCTCCTGCTGCTGTTGTCCACCTGCTGTGGCAGAGGTGACGTCCAGCCTCTGCTCGTGCCATGCTTTCCCGTGCCATCATGAAGCCTCCTCTCTAGACTGTAAACCAAAACGAATACTTTCCTCCCATCAGCTGCTTTTGGTTGGGGGCTCTGACTCAGCAACGCAAATGCTTGCCTACAATGCCTATGGAACCAGGTTTGATTCCCCAGAACCCACGTGAGCCAGATGCTCAAGGTGGCACATGCATCTGGAGTCTGTTTGCAGTGGCTGGAGGCCCTGGCACATCCATTCTCTCTCTCTCTCTCGCTTGCTCGCTCTCCCTCCCTTTCTCTCTAACTGCCTCTTCTCTCTCAAATAAATTAAAAGAAAATTACTACCTGAAGAGGGGTTGCTGCTGCTAGAATCCTGCCTTTTGGAATTTTGCAGGAGGATTGTAGAAGGATTTGAAGTCTTGGCCTAAGACACACCTTACAGTACTGAAGGCAGAGTTTGGGTGGCCCATACTGGTCAGAGTTGAAAGATCTGAATGCAGTAAAACTATGCACTGTGAGGTTTGGCTTATGGGGGAAAGAAAGGGTTGTGTGGACTGGACAAGAAGTTTGTGTGAGAAGTTTGCTGACTCTTCCTGTGTCATGGGAACTTGAGCAGAAATGGACTGTTGTGAACAGGATTTGACACAGAAAGAAATGAAAATTTCAAGCTGGAAACAACCTCTTAGCTCAGCTGCAATTGTTTGAAAGATTACAACCAATGAGATTTAAAAAAATAATTTTTTTGTTTATTTTTAGTTATTTATTTGACAGCAACAGACAGAGAGAGGAAGAGGCAGAGAGAGAGAGCATGGGCACCCCAAGGCCTCTAGCCACTGCAAAGGAACTCCAGACACGTGCGCCCCCTTGTGCTTCTGGCTAACGTGGGTCCTGGAGAATCGAGCCTTGAAGTGGGGTCCTTAGGCTTCACAGGCAAGCGTTTTACCGCTAAACTATCTCTCCAGCCCACAACCACTGAGATTTTGACCAGCTATTCTGCACTGGGACAGCAGTTGGGTAAAACCAACTGCTCTCTGATTGGACTTGTGGCCTACACACAGGAGAGAATTCCTGCCTGGTACTGAAAAGCTAATCAGAAGTCTATGGCTGGGCTAGAGGTATGGTTTAGCGGTTAAGGCACTTGCCTGCAAAGCCAAAGGACCAAGGTTTGATTCCCCAGGACCCACGTAACCCAGATACAGAAGACGGTGCATATTTCTGGAGTTTGTTTGCAGTGGCTGGGGGCCCTGGTGCATCCATTCTCTCTCTCTCATCCTCTCTCTCGCTCTCAAATAAACAAATAAATAAACATAAAAATATTGTTAAAAAGTCTATGGCTAGGAAGGTCATAAGCCCTAGATCATAAACTCAACACCTGTCTGGGTAAATGGCTCTATTATGACCACCAAACTGCTCCCTAAATACTTGCATATATGTCCATATATTAATGCTACTCTCACTTTCGCTGGGAGAAGCTTCTCTTTTCAGATGGTGGTGATCACTGGGATGACTCAACTAACTCAAGCGCTAAGAGGAAGTGACAGTGGAGTGTTCTGGGCCAAGTGAGTCATCTCCGTCACACCCTCCAAGGCTCAGGGACCACTGCACAAGAAGTGGTGGCAAGAGGAATGCTTTGCAATACTGTTCTCCACAAAGTGACCTCACAGTGGCTGATGCTATAAAAGACCTGCATAGTAGGAAGGAAAGAAAGAGATGATATCAAAAGAGAAGACAAGCCGGGCGTGGTGGCGCATGCCTTTCATCCCAGCACTCGGGAGGCAGATGTAGGAGGATCGCCGTGAGTTCGAGGCCACCCTGAGACTCCATAGTGAATTCCAGGTCAGCCTGGGCTAGAGGGAGACCCTACCTCGAAAAACCAAAAGAAAAAAAAAAAAGAAGAAGCCAGGCTACTTGGAAAAAAGGGATTTAGTGGAGTGGGAATTCAGCAGAGGGGGAAAAGGAGAGGAGTGTGATTATGGTATATTGCCAATATTTGTGGAAGCTGTCAATAAAAAGCTTAAAACAGCCGGGCGTGGTGGCGCACGCCTTTAATCCCAGCACTCGGGAGGCAGAGGTAGGAGGATCGTCATGAGTTCGAGGCCAGCCTGAGACTACAGAATGTGTTCCAGGTCAGCCTGAGATAGAGTGAGACCCCACCTCCTACCTCAAAAAATAAAACAAAAAAAAACAGTTTAAAACGATAGATATGTTTAGCTGAGTGTAGTGGCACATGCCTTTAATCCCATCACTTGGGAGGCCACCTTGAGACATAGTGAGTTCCAGGTCAGCCTGGGCTAGAGCGAGACCCTACCTTAAGAAACAAACAAACAAAAAAAAAAAAAAAATAAGAGAGAGAAGAGGGTTAATTACTTAATTCCACATGCCAGAAGCTTTGCAAAGTGCTTTATAAGCGCTGTCCGTGGGCCTGGGGCCACTCAGTGGTTAAATGCACCTGCTTGTAAGCACTGTCCTTAATTATTCTTTGAGGTAATCTGCATCAAGACTAAAGCTCAAAGCCGGGCGTGGTGGCACATGCCTTTAATCCCAGCGCTCAGGAGGCAGAGGTAGGAGGATCACCGTGAGTTTGAGGCCACCCTGAGACTCCATAGTGAATTTCAGGTCTCCCTGGGCTAGAGTGAGACCCTGCCTCCATAAACAAAACAAAACAAAACAAAACAAAAAAAGACTAAAGCTCAAAGAACCTGTTTATGGCATGATTACTGATAGAGGACTTAATTTTATGTCAAATTTGACCCCAAAGCCAATTCTCTTAACCACTGGTTTTTTCTTTTTCTTTTTTCTTTTTTTTTTTTTTTTTTTTTTTTTGGTTCTTCCAAGGTAGGGCCTTGCTCTAGCCCATGCTGACCTGGAATTCACTTATGAAGTCTCAGGGTGGCCTCGAACTCACGGCAATCCTCCTACCTCTGCCTCCTAAATGCTGGGATTAAAGACTTGCACCACCATGCCCGGCTTTTAACCACTGTTTTAACGTTAGGGCTCTTGGCCTATAATTCTGCTTTTCTTCTTTTAGTTTTCTTTCTTTTAAAATACTTTTATTTATTTATTTATTTATTTATTTATTTGAGAGAGAGGGGAGAGAGGAAGAGGCAGATAGAGAGTGGGTGCTCAGGGCCTCTAGCCAGTGCAAAAGAACTCCAGATGCATGCGCCCCCTTGTGCATCTGGCTTATGTGGGTCCTGGGGAGTTTAAGCTGGGTCCTTTGGCTTTGCAGGTAAACATCTTAAAAGCTAAGCCATCTCTCCAGTCCTTAGTTTTCTTTTTTAAATATTTATTTATGTAAGAGAGAGAGAGAGAGATTGGGCTTACCTGAGCCTCCTGTGGCTGCTAAAGAACTCCAGACACATGCACCACTTTGTGCATCTTGCTTTATGTGTGGATACTGGGAATCAAACTTGGGCCATGAGGCTTTGCAAGCAAGCACTTTTAATTACTGAACAATCTTTCTTTCTTTGTTTTTGTTTTTGCTTTTTTTTTTTTTTGTTTTTCAAGGTAGGGTCTCACTCTGGCCCAGACTGACCTGGAATTAACTATGTAGTCTCAGGGTGGTTTCAAACTCATGGCAAATTTCCTTAATCTGCCTCCCAAGTGCTGGGATTAAAGGCGTGTGCCACCACACCCAGTTCTTTCTTTCTTTCTTGAGCTTTCTTTTGAAAGAGTAAACTATCATTCTTTATTATGATTTTTTCTTTTTGGTTTTCGAGGTAGGGTCTTGCTCTAGCCCAGGCTGATCTAGAATTCACTATGGAGTCACAGGGTGGCCTCAAACTCACAGCGACCCGCCTATCTCTGCCTCCCCAGTGCTGGGATTATAGCCGGGCGCCACCACGTCCAGAATTATTAGGACTTTTTTTAAGGGAATAAATTTGAAAATGACAGCAAGACAAAATGGTATGCCATTTGCTTCCTGTGGAGATCCGTTCTTCATCTCTGAGATGCTCGATAGAGACCAGTTAATTTCTCTCACCTGCTTCCAGCTTATCCATGATTTCATCTGGGTAATATTTTTTTCTTTTTTCAAATTTTTATTGACAACTTCCATAATTGTAAACATTATCCCATGGTAATGCCCTCCCTCTCCCCACTTTCCCCTTTGAGACTCCACTCTCCATCATATCCCCTCCCCCTCTCAATCAGTCTCTCTTTTATTTCGATGTCATCATCTTTTCCTCCTCTTATGATGGTCTTGTGTAGGTAGTGTCAGGCACTGTGAGGTCATGGATATCCAGGCCATTTTGTGTCTGGAGGAGCATGTTGTAAGGAGTCCTACCCTTCCTTTGGCTCTTACATTCTTTCCGCCACCTCTTCTGCATTAGACCCTGAGCCTTGGAAGGTGTGATAGAGATATTATAGTACTGAGCACTCCAGTCACTTCTTTCCAGCACCATGATACCCTTTGAGTTGTCCCAAGGTCACTGCCATCTGAAAAGAGAAGATTCTGTACCAAAACTGAGAGTAGCGTTAATATGTGGGTATGAACATTAAGAGAAGTGCTTACTGGGCAGTTTGATAAGCGTAGTATATACATTTAACCAGACAGCAGCAGACGTTATACCCCTAGGGCTCATGACTACCCCTGTTTTAAGTTTTCAGTATCAGGGATGTATTTCCTCCCATGGAGCAGGCTTCCAGTCCAATTAGAGGGCAGTTGGTTTCCACCATGACAGACGTGCCACTATTGCACCCGTTGGCTCATTTGGCCTGGCTGGCCAAATACAAGGCTTGCAGTGTCCACTGTTGAGTATCTTCACTGGTGGTATCTCTTTCTGTCATTGAACTGCATGCAGAATTTCTTCTTCCAGCTTTCTGTCAGCTGGTCTACATGGCGGAGGTTTTCAGCTCAGTTCCTGCAGGATCTCAGTGGCCTTGCAGCCCAAGTATGTGGAGTCTTCAGCAATAGGGTCTTACCATCTGTTCCTGGTGGGAAGCCAAGGGCCTCAGCAATGGCCTTTAATGTTTTGGAGGCATCAGGGACCTCCCTGGCCAACAACTCACTAGAAGGTATCCCATCCCCAGCACTGAAAATTTTCTAGTAACAATCTGTTGTTCGCAAGTGTTCCATTGTCCAAAAAAGTAGGATTCCATATGATTTATTTATATCCTCTTAGATTTTGATTAGTTCCTCTTCCACCCACTGCTAGCTCTTCCCCATCCCATTATATCAAACACCTCAGTGCGCCCAGAACCCAATTGTTCTTCGGAGTTTTGAGAACAGGACAGATATATCCTTTACCTGCAAGTACATGGTCCACACTGTAGGCCACAGGCAGGAGGTTGTGAGAAGTTCCTATAGGTTTTAAATAGAAAAATTATAAGAGGGCTGGAGAGATGGCTTAGTGGTTAAGGAGCTTGCCTGCAAAGCCAAAGGACCCAGGTTCGATTCCCCAGGACCCACCTAAGCCAGACGCACAAGGGGGCGCACGCGTCTGGAGTTTGTTTGCAGTGGCTGGAGGCCCTGGCGTGCCCGTTCTCTCTCTATCTGTCCTTCCCTTCTGTCTCTCTCAAATAAATAAAAATAAGATACTAATTTTAATTTTTATTTATTTATTTGAGAGCAAGACTTAGGCAGAGAGAGAGAGAAAGAGAGAGAGAGAAAATGGGCATGCCAGGGCCTCCAGCCACTGCAAATGAACTCCAGATGGATGCGTGCGCCACCTTGTGTATCTGTCCTACGTGGGTTCTGGGGAATTGAACTGAGGTCCCTTAGCTTTGCAGGCAAGTGCCTTAATCCCTAAGGCATCTCTCCAGTCCAAATAAAATATTTTTGTTTCATTTTGCTTTGTTTTCTTGAGGTAGGGTCTCACTCTGGCCCAGGCTGACCTGGAATTAACTATGTGGTTTCCGCTGGCCTCGAACTCACGGCGATCCTACACCGAACAGACTGGGTTTGATTCCCTAGTTCCCACATAAAGCCAGATACACAAAGTAGCATATGTGTCTGGAGTTTGCATGTAGTGGTAGGAGTCTCTGGTGGGACTATATTCTCTCTCTCCCCTGGCAAATAAATAAGTAATCATTGACTGAGTTGTTTGTCATTACATGTGCGTAAGGGGGCTGTCTTCATTTTTCCCAACCTTATAAGTCAATATTATCAGCATCTGCCTGATGCTGAGGTAGGTTCTTTTCCAAAAACAGTGTCATTGAGCTTTGCCCCAAGCCGTGAGAAGAATATCCCAGTTTTACAAATAAGCATCTCTAACCACTGAGAAATCTCTCCAGCCCTGTTCCTGATAGACTGGCTTTTTTTTTTTTTTTTGGTTTTTGGAGGTACGGTCTCATTCTGGCTTAGGCTGACCTGGAATTCACTATGGAGTCTCAGGGTGGCCTCGAACTCATGGCGATCCTCCTACCTCTGCCTCCTCAGTGCTGGGATTAAAGGCCTGTGCCACCACACCTGAGTCATATTCAGATTTTTTAAAAAATGATTTTGTTTACTTTTATTTATTTATTTATTTGAGAGTGACAGACAGAGAGAGAGAGAATGGGCGCACCAGGGCCTCCAGCCTCTGCAAACGAACTCCAGACATGTGCACCTCCTTGTGCATCTGGCTAACATGGGTCCTGGAGAATCAAGCCTTGAACCAGGGTCCTTAGGCTTCACAGGCAAGCACTTAACCACTAAGCCAGCTCTCCAGCCCTCACATTAAGATTTTATTTGCTTTTATTTATTTATTACAGTTAGAGAGAGAGAGAATGAGAGAATGGGTTTGCCAGGGCTCCTAGCCACTGCAAATGTACTCCAGGTGCATGTGCCACTATGTGCATCTGGCTTATGTGGGACCTGGAGAATTGAATCTGGGTCTTCGGGCTTTGCAGGCATGCACCTTAACCACTAAGCAATCTCTCCAGCCCCAATTTATTTTAAAATATTTTATTTTTTATTTATGGCTTATTTTAAATATTTTATTTTTATTAATTTATTTATTAGAGAGAGAAATAATGGGCATGCTAGGGTCTCCAGCCACTGCAAATGAACTCCAGGCACATGTGCCACCTTGTGTATCTGATGTTCATGGGTACTGGGGAATCAAACCTGGGTCCTTAGGCTTTGCGAGCAAGCTCCTTAACCACTAAGCCATCTCTCCAGTCCTCCTATCTCTTATTTTAGAGAGAAAGAAACTAAGACTTGGTGTGTGATTTGACAGAAGGTATCCATATACCTAGTAAGGTACTGAGCTGAGATATACAGTCAGATTTGACTCAGAAGTTCACGTGTTTCTCACTGCACTAGTTCAAAGGCATGGAATCAGGATTCCTTAAACTTCTGTCCTCAATATTTGAAGCTTTTGTTAATTCTCATGTGCCCCACTTTTGAGCCCAAAGCTGGCAAATTAGATTGGCTTGGTTCTGTCTGTAGCCCATTCTCTGACTTGCTTTGTGATTTAAGCTGGAGGCCCTGGTGCGCCCATTCTCTTTCTCCCTTTCTCTCTCTGCCTCTTTCTCTCTGTGTCTGTTGCTCTCAAATAAATAAAAATAAACAAAAATTTAAAAACTAAAGAAGAAATTTTTTTTTAATTTTTTTTTGTTCATTTTTTATTTATTTATTTGAGAGAAAGACAGATAGAGGGAGAGAGAGAGAGAATGGGCATGCCAGGGCTTCCAGCCTCTGCAAACGAACTCCAGACGTGTGCGCCCCCCCTGTGCATCTGGCTAACATGGGACCTGGGGAACCGAGCCTCGAACCGGGGTCCATAGGCTTCATAGGCGAGCGCTTAACCGCTAAGCCATCTCTCCAGCCCCATTTTTCATTTTTATTTCTTTGAGAGGGAGAGAGAGAGAGAAAAAGAGAGAGAGAATGGGCCTTCCCACTTCTAAATTGAGGCTGTTCCGAGGACATCCCACTGCTCTGACATATTGGCGATGACGGCAGTTTCACGTGTCCTCTCGTTCCCTGAGTGTGTGTGGTGTTTAAAAGTCTTTCACTGCTTGCTCTTTTCATAAGCTCAGACGCTGGCCCAAGGATGGTGATTTAAGTAGCACAATTGTTATTATTTATACAGCTCACATTTTTTTTTTGTCCTAGGCAAATATGAACAATGATGAGTTATATTTATGAAATCAGCTGTTTGGAAACATGAACTCCAAATGACCATGACAATGATCGTACAGTTGTTTTTTATTTTGTTGTTGTTGTTTCTTGTTTTCTTAATTTTTGGAGGTAGAGTCTCACTCTAGCCCAGGCTGAGTTGGAATTCACTACGTCGTCTCAGGGTGGCCTGGAACTCAGGGTGATCCTCTTACCTCTGTCTCTCAAGTGCTGGGATTGAAGACATGTAATACCATGCCTAGCTCCTATAGTACAGTTTTATTTTAAAGCTTAGCATCATTTATGTGGAAGGCCTTTCTTACAGAATCATGCAAATTAACTTTGTGTAATCAGAGAATTCCTCACAGCCCTCCCCTCATGGCTTCAACCAATCATTCTCTGTTTCTCAACTTTCTGAATGAAAACACCACAGATATATAATGGTTATGATAGGAAAGCTGCCTTCAAAAGTCGGAAAACACAGAGGAAAAGGTAGTTGTGATTGCGGGCTGGAGAGATGGCTTAGCAGTGGAGGCGCTTGCCTGCAAATCAAAAGGACCCAGGTTCAAATTCTCCAGAATCCATGTAAGTCAGACGCACAAGGTGGCGTGTGTGTCTGGAGTTCGTTTGCAGCGGCTGCAGGTTCTGGTGTGCCCATTCTCTCTCTCACTCTCTCCTCTCTCCAATAAGTAAATAAATAAATTCCAGGTCAGACTGGGCTAGAGCGAGACCCTACCTTGAAAAACCAAAATAAACATATAAGTAAAAATAAAAAAGATATTAAAGTAGTTGTGATTTCTTTTAAAGGACAGGTTGGGGAATGAGCAGGTCCGAATAGCATAGTAAGATGATTTAAGATTCCCCCCTCAGGGCTGGAGAGATGACTTAGTGGTTAAGGCACTTGCCTGCAAAGCCAAAGGACCCAGGTTCAGTTCCCCAGGACCCACGTTAGCCAGATGCACAAGGTGGTGCATGGTTCTGGAGTTCATTTGCAGTGGCTAGAGGCACTGGCGTGCCCATTCTCACTCATTTTCTCTCTCTCTCTCTCTCTCTCTCTCTCTCTCTCTCTCCTCTCTTTCTCTAATAAAAAGGAAAAGAAAAAGAAAAATGGTGAGGTCCAGGTTTAGTGAGAGATCTGTCTCAAGGAAATGAGGTAGAAGAGCAACAGAGAAGAACATCTGTCAACATCCTCTGCCCTCAGCATGTGTGTGCATCTATGCACACTCGTGTGCATACGCCACACAGACCACATATATACTATACGCCACACATGCTATACTCCCCCACAGACCCACAAGAAAGAGACAAATCAAACGGTCCGTGAATAATTAATTTCAAGCCTTGTCATGAATTTAAACAAGTTCCTCTTCTGTCAAACAAAGTGAAGGCAATCTTTTTTAACATCTTATTTGTTTGTTTGCCTATTTATTTATTTATTTATTTGAGAGAGAGATAGAAAGAGGCAGATAGGCCAGGCGTGGTGGTGCACGCCTTTACCCACAGCACTCGGGAGGCAGAGATAGGAGAATCACCCGGAGTTCGAGTCCACCCTGAGACTCCATAGTGAATTCCAGGTCAGCCTGAGCTACAGGGAGACCCTACCTTGAAAAGCCAAAAAAACCAAAACAACAACAACAACAACAAAACCCCTAAAACAAAACAAAACTAAAGAAAGGAAGAGAGAGAGAGACAATGTGTACGCCAGGGCCTCCAGCCGCTGCAAACAAACTCCAGAGGCATGCACCACATTGTGCATTTGGCTTATGTGGATGCAGGAGAATTGAACCTGAGTCATTAGGCTTCTCTGGCAAGCGCCTTAACTGCTAAGTCATCTCTCTAGTCCTAAAAATAATCTTTTTTTTTTTTCTTGGTTTTTCAAGGTAGCTCAGCTTGTGATAAAGAATTCACTCTGTAGTATCAGGGTGGTCTCGAACTCATGGCGATCCTCCTACCTCTGTCTCCCGAATGCTGGGATCAAAGGTGTGTGCCACCACACCTGGCCTAAAAATAATCTTGATAGGACTGTTGTGAAAAAACTAAATAACACACACAAAAAGTGGTCGGTTATAAGTATCATATTATAGCCACCACACAACTTTATATACTTAGGGAACATCTGACTTTTTTTTTTTAATTTCTTTAATTTGAAACCAGAGAAATAGAGACAGAAAATGAGAGAATGGGCAATTCAGGGCTTCTAATTCACGGCAATCCTCCTACCTCTGCCTCCCTAGTGATGGGATTAAAGGCATGCACCACCATACCTGGATCTATTTATTTTTATTTTTTAAAAATATGTATTTGTGAGAGAATGGGTGTGTCAGCGCCTCTTGCCACTGTGTATAAACTCCAGATGAATGTGCCATTTTGTACATCTGGCTTTGTGTGAGTACTGGGGAATTGAACCCAGGCCATCAGACTTTTAAAAGCCAAGTATGGCATCTACCTTTCTTTTTTATTTTTTTTCCCTAAGGTAGAGTCTCATTCTAGTCTAGGCTGACCTGGAATTCACTATATGGTTTCAAGGTGGCCTTGAACTCATGGAGATCCTCCTACCTCTGCCTCCCGAGCGCTGGGATTTAAGGTGTGCGCCACCACGCCATGCCCAGCTTCCACACCTACCTTTCCAATGACAAGGGTACACTTGTCATGTGATCAGAACAGCTCTCCCCCTCCTCCTTGTAACTAACGTATCTGCAAACCTAATTTGGTAACTGGAGGGTTGAATGAAGGGAGAGGGCTCCAATAGTGTGGAGGTTTGAATGTAAAATGTCCTCACATGTTTGGAATATTTGGTCCCCAGCTGGGGGCAATTTGGGAAGTGGACCCTTGCTGGAGGGGGCGTGTCACTGGCAAAAGACCTTGGGGTTTACTAGTCTAATCTTATTGGATGATCATAGGCAGCTTGTCCTTGATGTCACCTCCCAGTTGATGTGTCAGGATGTAATGGTCAACCTCTACTAGGTCATTGTCTCCTTACCATGATACAAGTTCCTCTTTAGCCTGTAAATCAAAATAAACCCTGTCTTCTCTCCCCCGCCCCCCGGCCACCCCCTTGAGGTAATTCTGGTTGGGTGTCTTGTCCCAGCAACAAGAAGGTGACTGTGGGCTGGAGAGATTAAGGCGCTTTCCTGTGAAGCCTAAGGACCCATGTTCCACTCTCCAGATCCCACGTGAGCCAGACGCACAGAGGTGAGGCAAGCGCAAGGTTGCACATGCCCACTAGGTGGCGCAAGCGTCTGGAGTTCGGCTTCAGTGGCTGAGGCCCTGGCGTGCCAATTCTTCTCTCTCTCTAAACTTAAAAAAAGAAAAGAGAGAGAGAGAAAGTGACTGCAACAAATGGGGACCTTAAAGAATGGGGGCTGGAGGGATGGCTTAGCAGTTAAGGCACTTGCCTGCAAATCCAGAGGACCCAGGTTCGATTCCCCAGGACCCACGTAAGCCAGATGCACAAGGTGGCGCATGCCTCTGGAGTTTGTAGCAGCTAGAGGCTCTGGCGTACCCATTCTCTCTCTCTCTCTCTCTCTCTCTCTCTCTCTCTCTCTCTCTCTCTCTGGTTCTCCCTGCCTCTTTCTCTCTCCCCAAGAGAGATTTTAAAAAGTTAAAATTAAAGAATGGTATTGTGCAGGTGCCACTAACTAACATACATGATTCAGGTTAGGGGCTTTCATAGGCTATTTATGCATGATATCAAATTTTCATACCATATGAACCATATGAAAACCACCACACCCAGTTTTTTTTTTTCTTTCTTTTTCTAGGTAGGATCTCTCTGTAGCCTAGGCTGACCTGAAATTAGTCTCAGGCTGGCCTCAAACTCATGGCGTTCCTCCTACCTCAGCCTCCAGAGTGATGGGATTAAGGGCATATGCCACCATGCCCAGTGGTAAGTCTTTTTTTTTTTTTGTCTGCTCAGATCATATTTTATCTTTCATTAGCTACATTTATTTTCCTAAAATAGCTTCAGGATGTGACCCAGTGCTTTGATGAGATCTGGGACACACATGCAAATTGTCATTGGTGTGTCATTAAAAAAAAAAAAATCCAGTCTCAGAAGTTATAGGACTTGGGAGTTTGGACCATCCCAATAGGCCTTGTTCTGTCTCCTACTGCACATAAAATTATTAATTGAAACCACAACTCAGGAGTAGAGATAGAAGGCACTATCAATTACTGGTATTCTGGCAGAAACTTGGAGCTTTTCCTACATAATGAATTTAATCTATTCTTCCCTTCCCGAGTGGTTTGATACTTTCATTTTCTATGCTATCTTTCTGGCTACTTTGTCCTCCTTTTTCTTTGGGGAGGGAGAGGGTGCAGGGTTTTACTCTCACCCAGGCTGACCTAGAACTCACTATGTAGCCCAGGCAGCCTTTGAACTCATGGCCGTTCTCCTACCTTAGATTCCTTAGTACTGGAGGTGAGCTACTATGTCCAGCTTTTTTGTTTTTTTCCCTCAAGGTAGGGTCTCACTGTAGCCCAGGATGACTTAGAATTCACTATGTAGTCTCAGGGTGGCCTCGAACTCACAGCGATCCTCCTACCTCTGCCTCCCGAGTGCTGGGATTAAAGGTATGCGCCACCACGCCCGGAATTTTAATTTTTTCCAGCTTTTTTGGTGTTTTGAGGTAGGGTCTCACTCTAGCCCAGGCTGACCTAGAACTCACTATGTAGTCTCAGGGTGGCCTCGAACTCACAGCCATCCTCCTACCTCTGCCTCCCGAGTGCTGGGATTAAAGGCATGCACCACCATGCCTGGCTCAACAAACTTTTTATAACATCAAAGATATCAGGAGTTGTTCTAGATTTTGTAAAGAAAAGCACTTCTGGGGACTGGAATGGTGGCTTAATGGTTAAGGTGCTTGCCTGTGAAGCCAAAGGATCTAGGGTCGATTCCCCAGGACCCACTTAAGCCAGATGTACAAGGTGGCGCATGCATCTGGAGTTTGTTTGCTGGAGGTCCTGGTTGGCCCATTCTCTCTCAAAGAGAAAGAGAGAGAGAGTGAGAGAGAGAGAATGGGCACAGCAAGGCCTGCCGCCCCTGTAAATGAAGTCCAGATGCATGCTCCATCTTGTGCATCTGACTTTCTGTGGTTCCTGGGGAATCAAACCCGGGTCCTTCAGGCTTTGCAGGCAAGTGCTGAGCCATTTCTCCAGGCTGAGTACTGTTGTTATTATTTGAGGTCATGGTGAAGTGTTCACAAGGCGCTGGGGCAAGTGGGTGTAAGAAGGGGAGGGGGAGGAGAGGGGAGGAGGGTTCTGAGGACACTCCAGCTCCGCAGTGGTCAGTGCTGGGTTTTCCTGGGGCTCCAGCTCAGGCTCCAGGTTTTGCAAGGCTGGGCCTCGGGGCCTAGGTTTCGGCTCTGGCTCCAGTTTGGGCTCTGGGCTAGGGCTTCTCATCTAGCTCTGATCCTGCTCCGGTTTTTGTATGGCTCAGGCTGGTGGTCTGGCTCCAGGTTGTGCATTGCTCTGGCTTGAGCTCCTGATCAGACTCCAGGTTTTGCATGGCTCGAGGCTCCTGATCCGGCTTCAGGTTGTGCATGGCTCAGGCTCTGAGTTTTGCATGACTCCAGCTTTGGCTTTTGCTTGGCTTTTGCTTGGGCTCCAGGTTTTGCACATCTCGGGCTGGCGATCCAGCTCCAGGTTTTGCACAGCTCAGGCTGGTGATCCTGCTGGAGTTGGGGTGCTGCACAGCTCGGGCTCAGGCTTGCAATCCAGCTCCGGGTTTTGCATAGCTCGTGCTTGGACTCCGGCTCTGGGTTTTACACAGCTTGGGCTGACGATCCAGATCCAGGTTTTGCACGGCTCGGGCTGGCGATCCAGCTCCGGGTTTTCCACAGCTCAGGCTCCGGCTCCAGATTTTGCACAACTCGGGCTGGCGATCCAGCTCCGGGTTTTCCACAGTTCCAGCTCCGGCTCCAGGGTTTGCACAACTCGGGCTAGTGATCCGGCTCTGGGTTTTGGACGGCTTGGGCTCCGGCTCCAGGTTTTGCACAGCTCGGGCTTGCGATCCAGCTCCGGGTTTTGCACGGCTCGGGCTCGGGCTGGCGGTCCAGCTCCGGGTTTTGCACGGCTCGGGCTCGGGCTGGCGATCCAGCTCCGGGTTTTGCACGGCTCGGGCTCGGGCTGGCGATCCAGCTCCGGGTTTTGCACGGCTCGGGCTCGGGCTTGCGATCCAGCTCCGGGTTTTGCACGGCTCGGGCTCGGGCTTGTGATCCAGCTCCGGGTTTTGCACGGCTCGGGCTCGGGCTGGCGATCCAGCTCCGGGTTTTGCACGGCTCGGGCTCGGGCTGGCGATCCAGCTCCGGGTTTTGCACGGCTCGGGCTCGGGCTGGCGATCCAGCTCCGGGTTTTGCACGGCTCGGGCTCGGGCTGGCGATCCAGCTCCGGGTTTTGCACAGCTCGGGCTCGGGCTTGCGATCCAGCTCCGGGTTTTGCACGGCTCGGGCTCGGGCTTTCGATCCAGCTCCGGGTTTTGCACGGCTCGGGCTCGGGCTTGCGATCCAGCTCCGGGTTTTGCACGGCTCGGGCTTCCGATCCGGCTCCGGGTTTTGCACGGCTCGGGCTCGGGCTGGCGATCCAGCTCCGGGTTTTGCACGGCTCGGGCTCGGGCTGGCGATCCAGCTCCGGGTTTTGCACGGCTCGGGCTTCCGATCCGGCTCCGGGTTTTGCACGGCTCGGGCTCGGGCTGGCGATCCAGCTCCGGGTTTTGCACGGCTCGGGCTCGGGCTGGCGATCCAGCTCCGGGTTTTGCACGGCTCGGGCTTGCGATCCGGCTCCGGGTTTTGCACGGCTCGGGCTCGGGCTGGCGGTCCGGCTCCGGGTCTTGCAGGCGGCCGGGCGGGGCGGGGCGGGGCGGGGCGGCGGCGGGGGAAGTTGTCGAAGTTCGGGGAGACGCCCTCCTCGCGTCCTCCATCCCGCCGGCCGGGGCCTCGGCTTCCTCCCCGTCGTCCTCTCCGTCCTCTCCGTCCTCGCCGTCCTCGTCCCCCGGCCCCCGAGCCCCGCGTCCCGCCGTCGCCGCTCGCTCGCGTGCAGGATGGAAACACCATGGCCGCGGCTGCCCAGCTCTCCCTGACACAGGTAACGACCGACGCACCGACCGACCGACCGACCGACGGACGGACGTGAGCGGAAGAGCGCGGCGCCGTCCCGAGCCCGCGAGCCCACGCCGCCGAGTCCGCGCCCGGCTGTCCCCGAAAGTCCCCTCTGCTGTCCACTGTCCCCCTCTGCTGTCCCCCCTCCTGTCCACTGTCCCTCTCTCATGTCCATTGATTCCCCTCTCTCCTGTCCCCTTCTCCTGTCCACTGTCCCTCTCTCCTGTCCACTGTCCCCCTCTCCTGTCCACTGCCCCTCTCTCCTGTCCACTGTCCCTCTCTCCTGTCCACTGCCCCTCTCTCCTGTCCACTGTCCCTCTCTCCTGTCCACTGTCCCCCTCTCCTGTCCACTGCCCCTCTCTCCTGTCCACTGTCCCCCTCTCCTGTCCACTGTCCCCCTCTCCTGTCCACTGTCTGTCTCTCCTGTCCACTGTCCCCCTCTCCTGTCCACTGTCCCCCTCTCCTGTCCACTGTCCCTCTCTCCTGTCCATTGTCTTCCTCTCCTGTCCACTGTCCCTCTCTCTTGTCCACTGTTCCCCTCTGTCTCTCTTGTCCACTGTCCCCCTTTCCTGTCCCCCAGTATCCCCACCTTTCCTGTCCCTCCTCTCCCAGCCAGTAACTTTCTTTTCTTTCTTTCTTTTTTTTTTTTTTCTCTCCTTTTTTGTGTTTTTTTGAAGCATGGTCTCGCTCTAGACCAGGCTGACCTGGAATTCACTATGCAGTCCCAGGGTGGCCTCGAACTCACGGCCATCCTCCTACCTCTGCCTCCCGGGTGCTGGGATGAAAGGCGTGCATGTGCCACCACGCCCGGCTTCACGTTAACTTCTGAAGGGCTCACACCCGGCCATCCAGACTTTTTTTTTTTTTTTTTCCCAACAAGTCCACTCTCTCATTCCCATCCAGAGAGCTGGGGCCGGACACAGCCTTTGGCAAGTGCCGAGGTTGTGCCTGGGCCCGTACCTGGTGGCTTTATCCTGGGGCAAGTTTTCTCAAAACGTGCTTGGCGGGTGGACGGCTCTTTTCCTTCTGCATTTTGCTTACGATTCCCAGGGAACATGTGAGCATCATTCACTCGGAGAGCCTGACTCTTCCTTGTCTGTTAAAAAAAAAAAAAGTCAGTTATAACCTTCCCTTGGTGTCCCAGAGGACGAGGTGCCACGTGTGTGTGTGTGTGTGTGTGTGTGTGTGTGTGTGTGTGTCCCTGTCCCTTTCAGTTCCTCTGATCACAACTTGTCCCAACTTCAGTTGTTCTCTCTGGAGCTGGTGACCGTTTAGCCCCTGCTGCGTGGTGATAATTCCTTGCCACTTTGTTTCCTTGGCCTAGATCTGCCCATGGTTATTGTCATGGCTAAGTTTTAGGCATGCATTTGGACTTTTCCTGTGTTAGAATCAAGAGATCTTGGTGTTTTTTTTAAAATATTTTTTTGTTCATTTTTATTTATTTATTTATTTGAGAGCGACAGACACAGAGAGAAAGACAGATAGAGGGAGAGAGAGAGAATGGGCGCGCCATGGCTTCCAGCCACTGCAAACGAACTCCAGACGCGTGCGCCCCCTTGTGCATCTGGCTAACGTGGGACCTGGGGAACCGAGCCTCGAACCGGGGTCCTTAGGCTTCACAGGCAGGCGCTTAACCGCTAAGCCATCTCTCCAGCCCGATCTTGGTGTGTTTTACCCAGCTCTGTACAAAGATGTTGGGGGTGGGGTGGGGAGCAAAGAAAACAAAACATATCACAGGAATTGTG
Source organism: Jaculus jaculus (assembly GCF_020740685.1). Taxonomy (NCBI): domain Eukaryota; kingdom Metazoa; phylum Chordata; class Mammalia; order Rodentia; family Dipodidae; genus Jaculus; species Jaculus jaculus. Next base: position 4,504,597 of record NC_059122.1, on the reverse strand, counting down.
ACTCCTATAAGTGTTTGTAATTATAAATCGTGTAAGTGTTTATAATTATAAATCTTCCAAGTGTTTATAATTATAAATCTTACAATTGTAAATCTTGTAAGTGAAGTGTACATACATCCCAAGGATTTTGCTGGGGCTGGGAGGAGGGGGTGTTGTCCTGTTTTCAGCAACAGAAAACAGGGAAGAACTTTGCACACGAAACCTTTCACTTGTTTAGTCCTGATCTTTTGGAAGGGTCCTTTTGAACCTTAAATTTGAGGAATGGAAACATTGAGTTTTGGGGTGTTCTCTTTCCGTGGTGTAGTTAGTGACCTGCGCTAAACAAGATCTCTATTGGCAGGTTGTTGGTTTTCTGGCTCTGTTGGCTAATTCTGGCAGTTTTCCTCTCTTTTTTAAAGAGTTTGTTTTCTCTTTCTTTCTTTCTTTCTTTCTTTCTTTCTTTCTTTCTTTCTTTCTTTCTGTCCTTCCTTCCTTCTCTCTCTCTCTCTCTGTCTCTCTTTCTTTTTTTATCCTGAGTTTATTTTCTTGAAGACTTCCGTGCAATTGTTTTTGTGTCTCGCTTCATTTTCTCCCTTGGCCACTGTTTTGGTTTCTGTTTACTGCAGTTCCCCTCAGATGTGCTCTGGGCTCCGTTAGCTTTCTAGTCACTTTCATGATTTACACGTGTTCCTGTGCTAATGTATTTAGGTGTTAACATCGTTTCCAGAGCAAGCGCCGAGTCACCGAGGGCAGCTCTGTGCTGTCTCGTGTGTGACATACATAGTGACGGTTCAAATAAGCCACCTTAAATTATTTTGATTTGAAGACAGCAAGGTGGAGTACGGTTGTATTGGAAAGGCCCAGAAAAGAATTCCCCGGTTTGTAGTTTACTTCTGTGCCTCCTGTCCTTCAGAGCTTCCATTTGTGGTTTCACATTTGCTTGTGTGCGCGTTCATGCGTGTGCAGGCGTGGCCCGTGTGCATGTGGAGGCCACACGTTGACAGCAGGTGTTTTCTTTGGTTGATTGCTGCCCACCTTCCTTCCTTCCTTCCTTTCTTCTTCTACTTTTTTTTCTTTATTTTTTAGTATCTTTGTTTATTTTTTGAGGTAGGGTTTCACTCTAGCCCAGGCTGACCTGGAATTCACTATGGAGTCTCAGGGTGGCCTTGAACTCACGGCGATCCTCCTACCTCTGCCTCTCAAGTGCTGGGATTAAAGGTGTGCGCCACCACGCCTGACTTTTAACAATATTTTATTTTTATTTATTTACTTTAGAGAGAGAGAGAGAAAAAAAGAATGGGCGTGCCAGGGTCTCTAGCCGCTGCAAACAAACTCCCAGATGCATGCTCAAACCTTGTGCATCTGGCTTATGTGGGTCCTGGGGAATCGAACCTAGGTCCTTTGGCTTTGGAAGCTAGCGCCTTAACCACTAAGCCATCTCTCCAACCCCACCTGGCTTTCTGCAGCAGGGTCTCTCACTGGACCTGGAGCCCCTGAATTTGGCTGGACCAGCTGGCCAGCAAGTCCCTGGGTTTCTCCTGTGTTCTCCTCATTGCGGCTGGGATTATGGGGCACAGGCTGCCCCCAGCTTGTCGAGTGGGTGCTGGGCGCCTGAACTTAGGTCCTCTTGCTTGCATGGCAAGCACTTTACCGACTGAACCATTTCTCCAGTCCCCAGGTTTAATTTTTTTAAAAAAGTAACTGGGCCCGGTGGTGCATGCCTGTAACCCCAGTACCTGGGAAGCTGAGGCAGGAGGATTGCTGTAAGTTCACTGCCAGCCTGGGCTACATATTGAGTGAGCGAGGGCTGTATAGCAAAATTCTATCTGAAATTAAAAAAAAACAAATATATATTTTTTTTAACTGCTTGAGCCCAGTAAAGTCAGATAACTGATTTCACATTCATTTGCCTATTTTCATCACCTGTTCTTTTTCTCCCCTCCCAACACTTAGGTGTATTCAGTGGGCGATTCTTTTTTTTTTTTTTTCCTTCGGTGGGTGATTCTTCATGACAGGGGTGTGTATGTATGTGTTTAGAGGGTGGGTGGTTTGGGCTCAACCTATAAAAGAAGCAGAGGTTACAGGTATGTGCTACTGGACCCAACAAAAAGGATATTTTAAAGATTCATTTATCCCCTTCATTGTTTATTTGGAAGAGAGTGATTGGTGACTCTTGTCCCTGCCAAGAATCCCAAAGGGGAGGGCTGGAGAGATGGCTTAGCGGTTAAGGTGTTTGCCTGCGAAGCCTAAGGACCCAGGTTTGATTCCCCAGGACCTATGTAAGCCAGATGTGCACATGTGTCTGGAGTTCATTTGCAGTGGCTTGATGCACCCATTCTTTCTCTCTCTCACACACATAATAAATAAGTATTTTTAAAAAATTCCAACGGGAGCTGGAGAGTTGGCTTAGCAAGTAAGGTGTTTGCCTGCAAAGCCAAAGGATCCTGGTTCAATTCTCCAGGACCCATGTAAGTCAGATGCACAAGGGGGCGCATGCATCTGGAGTTCGTTTGCAATGGCTGGAGGCCCTGGTACACCCATTCTTTCTCTCTCTGTACCTCTTTCTCTCTCTTAAATAAATAAATAAATATATATATTTAAAAATATAAACTGCCAAGTAGGTTTGGGGGCATCCATTCAAACCACTACCCTGTGCCACTCTGCTTGCAAGTAAATAAATAATTTTAAAAAAAATTCCAATGGACTCTGACAGTTACAAAGGTTACACAGATGCTGAAGGTAACTTCAGCCTCTGGTAATGGCGACGGTGGTCTTGGAGTAGGCTCAGTCATTCAGCAAATACCTTTAAAGTCTTCTGCGCCGGGCTGGAGAGATGGCTTAGCTATTAAGACCCTTGCCTGCAAAGCCAAAGGACCCAGGTTCGATGCCCCAGGACCCACGTTAGCCAGACGCACAAGGGGGCCCGCACGCATCTGGAGTTCATTTGCAGTGGCCAGAGGCCATGGCATGCCCATTCTCTCTCTCTCTCTCTCTCTCTCTCTCTGCCTATTTCTCTATCTCTTTCTCTCAAATAAATACATAAATACATAAATCATAAAGTATTCTGTGCCTTTGCCTTTATCAATTACACAAAACTGACTGTTGGGCAAACACATGAAAAATGTTCTAGTTTATGCTTTCTCTTTCTCTGCCTTCCACCCAGACCTCCGACCCCCCCCTTCCCCTGAAAGGCTGAAGTCCTCTGTCCTAGCTTCCTGAGGTGACAGAATACTGTAAGGAAACGTCAGTGGTTCAGCTTGGCCAGCAGCTGTGACAGTGTGTAACATCACAAGGTCTCAGCATTTTTCATTTGAAAATCCATTCACACCTCTATACACCCCACGTCATACTGAACACACACACACGTCTTTTGACATATACTTGTTGAGCATTTGTTATGTGCCAGGAATCATTTTAGCTATTTGGGATATACTGTGAATGGAGTAATAATTTTTGGAGGTTGAAGACAAAAACAGAGAACTTAAATTTTTAAAAAATATTTAATGCTTTTTTAAAAAATTTATTTATTTGAGAGTGACAGACACAGAGAGAAAGACAGATAGAGGGAGAGAGAGAGAATGGGCGCACCAGGGCCTCCAGCCTGTGCAAACAAACTCCAGACGCGCGCGCCCCCTTGTGCATCTGGCTAACGTGGGACCTGGGGAACCAAGCCTCGAACCGGGGTCCTTAGGCTTCACAGGCAAGCGCTTAACCGCTAAGCCATCTCAACAGCCCTAAAAATATTTATTTACTTACTTATGAGAGAGAGAGGGAGGGAGAGAGACTGAGCCCACTAGGGCACTGTCACTGCAAATGAACTCCAGATGCATGGGCCACTTTGTGTGTCTGGCTTTGTGTGTATACTGGGGAATTGAACCTGGGCTATCCAACTTGGCCAGCAAGTGCCTTTAAGTGCTGGAAATCTCTGTACCCCCGAACTTATTTTATTTTTGGTTTTTCAAGGTAGTTGTCTCACTCTAGCCCAGGCTGACCTGGAATTCACTATGTAGTCTCAGGGTGGCCTCGAACTCACGGCGATCCTCCTACCTCTGCCTCCCGAGTGCTGGGATGAAAGGTGTGCACCACCATGCCCAGCTCTGAATTTAATTTTTTTTAAATCTTATTTATTTATTTGAGAGAGAGAGAGAGAGAGAATGAATGGGTGTGCCAGGGCCTATAGCCACTGCAAAGGAACTCCAGACACATATACCACCTTGTGCATCTGGCTTATGTGGGTCCTGGGGAATCAAATCTGGGTCCTTAGGCATTGTAGGCAAACACCTTAACTGCTAAGCCATCTCTCCCGCCCCTGAACTTAAAGTTTAATAGGGAAGTATAAATTAACCTAAGACCTTTCCAACTTGAACGTTCTGTTTGTAGACGGTACCCTGTGATCTGTAGATTTTCTCATGGTGCTGTGTGGCCTCCATGTTGTCTAATTTCAGTTGTTTTTAGTAGTTCTAGCTTTTTTTTTTTTTTTTTTTGCCCTTGTTGTTAAATAAAACTTGAAGTTGTTCGTGGTGACTCAGGCCTATAATCTCAGCATTTGGGAACCCGAGGCAGGAGGAATTGCTGTTTTAGGTCAGCATGGGTGATAAAGTGAATTCTAGGCTAGTCTGGGCTACAGAGAGAGGCCTTGTTTAAATAGAGAGAGAGAGAGAGAGAGAGAAAGAAAGAGAGGAAGAAAGAGAATGGACACTCCAGGGCTTCCAGCTGCTATAAACGAACTCCAGATGCATGCACCAGTTCATCTGGCTTTACATGGGTCCTGGCAAAGGGAATCCCAGGTCATTAGGCTTTGTAGGCAAGTGCCTTTACCACTGAGCCGTCTCTCTAGTCCTGAGAATGATTTTGATTTTTGCTTTTATGTTTGTATTTTTAAAGGTCCTTAAAAATTTTTCTTATTTATTTATTTGCAAGTAGAGAAAGAGATAGGAGAGAGACAGACATAGAGAGAATGGGCACACCAGGGCCTTCAGCCACTGCAAACGAATTCCATATACATGCCCCACCTTGTGCATCTGTCTTACGTGGGTCCTGGGGAATCGAACCTGGATCCTTTGTGTTCACAGGCAGATGTCTTCACTGATAAGCCATATTTCCAGTCCCATGTTTTTTTTTTAAATGTTTAATTTTTTTAAATGTTTAATGATTAAACCCAGAGCCTTGTGCATACTGGGCAAATGCTCTACCACTAAACTATAAGCCCAGCGATATGTAATCCATTCTTTAAAAAAATTTCCACTTTTCAGCCAGGCATGGTAGCACCCTTCTTTAATCCCAGCACTGGGGAAGCAGAGGTAGGAGGGTTGCCATGAGTTCGAGGTCATCCTGAGACTACAGAGTGAACTCCAAATTCAAGGTCAGCCTGAGCTAGAGTGAGACCCTACCTCGAAATATCAAAAAATATAAATAAAAAAAATAAATAAAATAAAAAAATCCTACTTTTTGAGGATTTGTGAAGGAGAAAGTGGGGGAAGGGAGGGAATTACCATGGTTTGTTGTCTGTAAGTATGGGAACTTGTCAATTAAAAAAAAAATCAAGGGCTGGCGGGATGGCTTAGCTGTTAAGGTGTTTACCTGCAAAGCCAAAGGACCCAGGTTCAATTCCCTAGGACCCACATAAGCCAGATGCTCAAAGTGGCACATGCAACTGGAGTTCATTTGCAGTGGTCATCTGTCTCTCTCCCTCAAATAAATTAGAAAAAATTCCACTTTCCCATTTCTTCTGGTATCTGTATATTTCCTAAACATTATTGCTAGCATCACTTTCAGTTTTGCTATTTGCCAGAATTTTTAAAAAATTAATTAATTTTGTTTTTCATTTTTTTGAGGTAGGGTTTCACTCTAGCCCCAGCTAAGCTGGACTTTACTATGGAGTCTCAGTGTGGCCTCGAACTCGAGGCGATCCTCCTACCTCTGCCTCCCGAGTGCTGGGATTAAAGGCGTGCGCCACCACTCCCGGCTTGTTTGCCAGAAATTTTACTGAACTTGCCAACAATCCATTTTGCAAATGGGGAAGGGAAGGTAACTTTTGCTAGTAAATGGTAGTTTTTTTAAAATCATGTATTTTATTATTGTATGTATTATTTGTCAGTTTTTTTAAAATTTATTTTATTGTCTTGGCTGCAGGCTGGCTTCTGACTGGCTGGAGCTCAGGCTGCCTTCTGCTCTAGATCCTTCCAAGAACTCGGGTTGCGGGCTCACGCCCCTGCGCCTGGCTGAGCTCAGAGACTTAACTGAGACTTGTAGAACTGAAAGCTGCGTCTTCCGCTGCACTTGCGTGTGCCAGAGGCGCGGCACGCTCAGCTCTCTTGCACTTGTTAAGATGTCATCCCATTGTCCTCTGAGCCTCCAGCGTGTGGGATGTGTTAGTGCCCTTGATTGTGATCTAGGCTGCATTTTGTCAAAATATGGGTCTGTTGGGTATCTTACACTTCTTTGGCAGATTTGCTTTCTATTAACTTTTTTTTTTTTTTTCTTTGTTTTTTTGAGGTAGGGTCTCACTCTAGCCCAGGCTGACCTGGAATTCACTATGTAGTCACAGCGTGGCCTCGAATTTACAGTGATCTCTGGTGGGATTAAAGGCATGTGCCACCATGTCCAGCCTAAGTATTTTTTTAAATAATTAAAAAAAAAAAACCCTCTTAAACTGGGACTTAATAAAACAAATTCTTTTTAAAAAAAGTTTTTTGTTCATCGTTTATTTACTTATTTATTTGAAAGCCACAGAGCAAGAAAGGCAGATAGAGAGAGAATGGGAGAGAGAGAAACTCCAGACGCGTGCGCCCCCTTGTGCATCTGGCTAATGTGGGTCCTGGGGAATCGAGCCTCGAACCGGGGTCCTTAGGCTTCACAGGCAAGCGCTTAACAGCTAAGCCATCTCTCCAGCCCTAAAACAAATTCTTACGTATAATCTAAAACAAATAACCAAAGAGCCGGGCGTGGTGGCGCACGCCTTTAATCCCAGCACTTGGGAGGCACAGGTAGGAGGATCGCTGTGAGTTTGAGGCCACCTGAGACTACGTAGTGAATTCCAGGTCAGCTTGGGCTAGAGTGAGACCCTACCTCGGAAAACAAAAACAAAACTAAACAAGTAAAAAAAAAAAAAAAATCATTCAAGAGTCCAAGACTGCGGTATCATGAGTATGAGGTCAGCCTGGACTTCATGGTGACTTCCAGGCCAGGCATAGAATTATAGTATTAAAAAAGGGTGGGGCTGGAGAGATGGCTTAGTGGTTAAGGCATTTACTGAGAAGCCAAAGGACCTAGGTTCGATTTCCCAAGACCCATGTAAACTAGACGCACAAGGTGGCACATGGTTCTGGAGTTCGTTTTCAGTGGCTAGAGGGCCTGGTGCGCCCATTCTCTCTCTGTCTGCTTCTCTCTCTCAAATAAGTAAGTAAATAAATCTTTAGAAAAGGGCTGGAGAGATATTTCAGCAGTTAAGAAGTATAGTATAAAATATCAACAAGAAGGCTGGATCTTGTGATGTATACCTGTACTCTTTTTGTAAAATTATTTTTATTTATTTATTTATTTTGGTTTTTCAAGGTAGGGTTTCACGTGAGCCCAGGATGATCTGGAAGTCACTATGTAGTGTCAAGGTGGCCTTGAAGTCACAGCGATCCTCCTACCTCTGCCTCCCGAGTACTGGGATTAAAGGCGTGTGCCAACCATGCCTAGCTTATTTATTTATTTTAGAGAGAGAGCAAGTGAGAGAGGTTGACAGAGAGAAAATTGACACATCAGGGCCTCAGCCACTGAAATCAAACTCCAGACACTTGCGTCACCTAGTGGGCATGTGCAACCTTGCGCTTGCCTCACCTTTGTGAGTCTGGTTTACTTGGGATCTGGATCTCTCTCTCTGCCTCTTTCTGTCTTTCTCTGTCGCTCTCAAGTAAATTAAAAATACCCCAAAATTAAAAAGATATTTTGTTATATTTATTTATTTATGAGAGAGAGAGAGAGAGAGAGAGAGAGAGAGAGAGAGGGAGAGACAGAAAGAATGCCGGTACCAAGGCCTTTAGCAACTCCAGATGCATGCACCAGTTTGTGCATCAGGCACATGGGTTCTGGGGAATCGAATCTGGGTCCTTAGGCTTCACAGGCAAGCCTCTTTACTGCTAAGTCATCTCTCTTGAGTCTTATTGTAAAAAGTAAAAGCCACAGCCTAGAATCCATGTTTGAAACTAAAGTCAGTCTAGTGAAGTCCCCTCCCTGCCCTGTGTTCTCAGTCATTTTCCAGAGGTGGTCCTTGTGACAGCCTCCTCTCTCTGTACATTTTTTTTTGAGGTAGGGTCTCGCTCTAGCCCAGGCTGACCTGGAATTCACTATGGAGTCTCAGGGTGGCCTCGAAGTCACGGTGATCCTCCTACCTCTGCCTCCCGAGTGCTGGGATTAAAGGCGTGCGCCACCATGCCCAGCTCTCTCTCTGTATTTTGAGTAAAGCTGCTTATTAGCACAGTTGATTATTTTTAGCTGATCAGATCTAGCAAGTTCTGTATAGTTACACTTCATTGTTTTAAAATGTCCACAGTAACCCTGTAGATGAATGTGTTCATTTTGTTGGACTAGTCATCGAATGCTGGACATTATTATTTATTTATTTGAGAGCGACAGAGAGAGAGAGAGAGAGAGAAAGAATGGGCGCTCCAGGGCCTCCAGCCACTGCAAACGAACTCCAGACGTGTGTGCCCCCTTGTGCATCTGGCTAATGTGGGTCCTGGGGAATCGAGCCTCGAACCGGGGTCCTTAGGCTTCACAGGCAAGCACTTAACCGCTAAGCCATCTCTCCAGCCCTGACTATATATATTGTCCTTTTATTTCTATTTATTTTCATGCTGAATTTACTCCCGTGCCATAAGTTTTTGTTTCTTCATTTTTTTTTTTTTTTTTCTGGGATATCTTTTTCTTCTGTGCAACCTCCTCTTCTGGTTTGGGAACAATCTGTTCCTTTTCCGTGAGGACCATCTCAGTGTGGCAAGGAGAGCTCATGTAAGGGTTAATCCGACCGTGAGCTCTGTAAGCAGGCCGGCGCATCTTGGGCGCTTTGTTCACCTGGATATGTTCAATGGCCAGAGAATCCACATCTAAACCCTTTTAAGTTCAGCATTACTCTCTGCATTTTTAAGCATGTGCGGCAGAACTTCAGCACTCTTTCTGGGCCACCGACCCTGCGTCCAGCCCCACTGCTTATCCTGGGCACACCTGCCACCTCTACCATTGTAGCGCCGGAATGGCACACACTGCTTCTTTAAAGTGACGTCTTTCAGATACTTAGTGGCTTTTCGGATGTGCATACCCTTGATGGCCTGAGCCATCAACATCACGGTTGAACATCATGGGTGTTCTTAAAGTGAACACGCAGATTTGAACCCCTTGACTTGCATGATTTCATGGGGTTTTCTGGGTCGAGAGAGTAGCAAACCATTTTCACAGGTCACCTCAGGCCGCTAACAGGAAGAGCCTGAATATTTTTTAAGACGTATTTTTGTGCCTGTATCTATGTGGATTAGTAGGTGTAATTGTTGGGTCAGAGGGTATTGTTAACGTAGACATTGCTAATTTTCACAGGTAAGTATCCTGGCAACTGTGTTGAAGGGTGTCATTTTTTTTTTCCCACAACTTTATCAACATAATAATAAGCTTTCTGATCATTGTGAATCAGAAACGTAGAAATTATACTTCATTGTTTTAATTTATCATTTCTATAATTATGGTTCAGGTTGAACTTATTTTCTTATTCATTTGTGTTTTATTTTTGGTAAACTTCCAGTTTACTTCTTTTACGTGGCCCCCGCCCTCTTTTTTTTTGGTTTTTCGAGGTAGGGTCTCACTCTGGCCCAGGCTGACCTGGAATTCACTATGTTGTCTCAGGCTGGCCTTGAACTCATGGCGATCCACCTATCTCTGCCTCCTGAGTGCTGGGATTAAAGGTATGTGCCACCACACACCAGGCTGCTTATGTGGCCTTCTATTGGGCTTTCAGTCATCCTGCTGATTTGTAAGAACTGTGTGTGTGTAGGAAATTTCTGCTTTTTTGCCAAGTTCTTGCACATGTTTTTCTCTTAAATTTTTTTTTGTCTATGGGGCTGGAGAGATGGCTTAGTGGCTAAGGCGCATGCCTGCAAAGCCTAAGGACCCAGGTTTGATTCTCCAGGTCCCACATAAGCCAGATGCACATGGTGGTGCATGCTGCATTTGGAGTTTGTTTGCAGTAGCTAAAGGGCCTGGTGTGCCCATTCTCTCTCTAATAAATAAATAAATAAATAAATAAAATCTTAAAGCATTAAAGGACTGGAGGGATGGCTTAGCAGTAAAGGCTTTGGTTTGCAAAGCCAAAGGACCCAGGTTCAATTCCCCAGGACCCACGTTAGCCAGATGCACAAGGGGGCGCACACATCTGGAGTTCATTTGCAGTGGCTGGAGGCCCTGGTGTTCCCATTCTCTCTCTTTCTGGCTCTCTCCCTCTTTCTATGTCAAATAAATAAATAAATAACTTTTTAAAAAAGCATTAAAATTTTTTGTTTATGGCACTTTGGAAGATACACATGCATTTTTAAAACATATTTAAAATCAGTCTTTTTCTGTTAGTGCCTCTGCCAAGTCTGGCTTTGTTTTTCAGTGCTTGGGGTTGAACCAGGGCCTTGTGCACACTAGGCCAGCACCGTACCCCTGCACTGCATCCTGAGCCCCAAAGTTACACATTTTAAGCGTCCTGAGCCGAGGTCGCGTAATACCCCTGAGAGAACACCCGTTCTTCCCTGAAGAGCTCTGTGATCTTGGGACCTGCTTATTAATCTCTAGGCTCACCGTTTATTTGTATAGCAGAAATCGATTATGGAAACCCTTTAGTTATTGTCGCAATTAACAAGATGAACTGAGGAATCAAAAGGGACACGGCATAAGTGGGATTTTCAGTATTTCTTTTCAGACTTCCTGTATTTTTTTCATTGTTGCTAGGCTGCCCTGCATTTTGCTTTGTGATTTCATCCCATGACAGGAATGTAGACTTGGAGAATTTATATAAAAATATGATACAAGTGAGATAGAAGAAACAATGCTTTCGAGTGAGTTGACAAGACAGTGAACAATGAAGGATGGGGAAAAAGCTCAGTGATGCCGATGGGCTCGAGCCCTATATCGCTGGAAAACAAAAGAAAGTTTGTTTTTATGTGGCACACCGAGAAAGCAAGCTCTGCCCTCCTCTCCCCCTCCCATCCCCCTTCCCCTCCCCTTCCCTCTCTCTCCCTTCCCTTCCCCCTTTCCTTTTTCTCTTCCCCCTCTGCCTCTTCTCTTCTCTGATGGGGGTTTTATAATGAGAACTTCATCCTATCAGGAACTCTCCGTCTCAGATAATGAAGCTGCTCGGTCCTTGCCATCTCTATAACAACACAAATTTGGCCAAGAACACACCTGGGGGATGTTTGTATATTACAGTACTTTTTTTTTTTTAAATTTTGTTTATCATTTTTATTTATTTGAGAGTGACAGAGACAGAAAGAGGCAGAGAGAGAGAAAGAGAGAGAGAGAGAGAGAATGGGCGCGCCAGGGCCTCCAGCCACTGCAAACGAACTCCAGACGCGTGCGCCCCCTTGTGCATCTGGCTAACGTGGGTCCTGGGGAACAGAGCCTTAAACCGGGGTCCTTAGGCTTCATAGGCAAGCGCTTAACTGCTAAGCCATCTCTCCAGCCCTGTACTTATTTTTGCAATCACCTTAGCCCTGTTGGCATTTTGGGCAGAGTGTTTTTTTTGTTTTGTTTTTTTTTTTTTGACAGTGTTTCTTAGTACAGCCTGAGCTAGCTGGAACTCACTCTGTAACCCAGGCTGGCCTTGAATTTGCACCATTTCTTCTGTTTCAACCTTCTAGGTACCGGGATTACAAGCATCAACCCCTGTGCCTAACCAAGTAATTACTGTGAAAGGCTCCCCTATACATTGCGGGGTGTCTTGTAGCATTATTATGCACGTGATGCTCATAGCACCATCCCCAGTGGTGAAAATCAAAAATATCTCTAGAGGGCTGGAGAGACGGTTTAGTGGTTAAGCACTTGCCTGTGAAGCCTAAGGACCCTGGTTCGAGGCTCAACTCCCCAGGACCCACACGCACCTATTCTCTTTCTCTCTATCTGCCTCTTTCTCTCTCTGTCTGTTGCTTTCAAATAAATAAAAGTGAACAAAAAAAAAATTAAAAAAAAAAGAAAAGAAAAAAAAATATTAAAAAAAATATCTCTAGACATCGCTGTGGATTTCTTGGGCATAAAAATTATAAACCTGAACCTGCCATGAGCTATGAATGTGGATTTTGAGCTTAAAAGCCTTTTTGACAACTTGAAATCATGAATTTCACGTGGCTTTTCTACCCTTCTTTTAAAAAATATTTTAGTTTTTTTTTTTTTTGTTTGTTTATTTGACAGAGAAAGAGGGGGCGAGAGAGAGACAAACAGACAGACAGTGAGTGGGCGCGCCAGGGCCTCCAGCCACTGCAAACGAACTCCAGACGCGTGTGCCCCCTTGTGCATCTGGCTAACGTGGGTCCTGGGGAATTCAGCCTGGATCCCTTGGCTTTGCAGGCAAACGTCTTAACCACTAAGCCATCCCTCCAGGCCAGGAATATTAAAATTTTAAACACTGATTTATTACAAGACAAATGTGGATTTAAATTCTGTCTCTGCTTGTTTGGTTTTTTTTGTTTGTTTGTTTTTCACTTCTGGGTGACCATGAAGTTCCTTAGGATCTCTGGACTTTCCTCATGTCTGTAGATTTTGCATTCACACAGTCAGCTAACTGGGATCAAAAATAGTTGAGGGGCTGGAGAGATGGCTTAGTGGTTAAGCACTTGCCTGTGAAGCCTAAGGACCCCGGTTCGAGGCTCGGTTCCCCAGGTCCCACGTTAGCCAGATGCACAAGGGGGTGCACGCGTCTGGAGTTCGTTTGCAGAGGCTGGAAGCCCTGGCACGCCCATTCTCTCTTTCTCTCCCTCTGTCTTTCTGTCTGTGTCTGTCGCTCTCAAATAAATAAATTTAAAAAAAAAAAGTTGAAAATGAGCTAGTTGGGCTGATGCATTCCTTTAATTGCAGCACTCTAGGAAGATCGCCATGAATTCCAGGTCAGCCTGGGCTCAAGTGAGACCCCACCTCCCAAAAAACAAACAAACAAACAACGCCACAATTTTTTTATTTGAGCATAAAATTATGTCGGTACTAAACACGTATAGACTTTTCCCCTTGCTATTCCCTGTGGGACTCAGGGTAACCCACAGCATTTACATTGTTGTATAGCAACTCTCGTCTGCATCAAAAGGTGTAAACAACTATGCCAGCCTTAGGAAAAGCAGCTGGGTGTGCTCGTGAGCGAAGGCGTGGGGTCATCAGACCCCCACCTGAGATTTAGGCACCCCTGCACCAGCTGTGTACAATAACGCACAAGAGCTCGTGACCTCGGGGGAGATGCAGTATACAGAGAAGAACAGGCCCAGGAGCCGTGAGGTCCCCATGGCAGTTTCTTTGGACTGTGACTGCTCTGTAAGTAAGCCCCTCACCCCGAGGCTGAGGACGGAGCATCCGCGGGGGGGTGCCCCGATGCAATGAGCTCCACTGAGGTGGGGTCCCTGGCTTCCCTATGCTCTGTAAGTAAGCCCTCACCCCGAGACCTAGGGAAGAGCATCCTCGGGGATACCCCAATACACTGAGCCCCTCTAAAGGGCTGCTCTGGGGGGGGGGGTCTCACACTCCTGGACAGGAACAAGGGCCATCTAGAAGTGTCTACAGGGAAGCTGTCATTCCGGGTGGAAGGAGACTTCTCCGTGGTGTGGCTGCTCTGGGGTCGCCTCGCTCTGTAAGTGAACCCTCATCCCAAGGCTGAGGGAGGAGCATCCAGGGAGCAGTCTTGCTAGGGTGTCACTCTAGCCCAGCCTGACCTGGAATTCACTATGGAGTCTCAGGGTGGCCTCGAACTCGCGGTGATCCTCCTACCTCTGCCTCCCGAGTGCTGGGATGAAAGGTGTGCCCCACCACAGCTGGCCCTCTTTTCTTTCTAAAATATATTTTACTTATTTGCAGAAGAGAGACTATGAGTGAGATGAGGGCACCAAGACCTCTTGCCACTGCAGATGAACGCTTTAGACCCATGTGTCAAACGCTTCTGGCTTTATGTGTGTACTGGGGAACTGAGCCTGGGCCAGCAAGCCTTGGAGTCAAGTACTCTTAATCTCTGAGCCATCACCCCAGCCCTGAACATTGTTTTAGGTGTTTCTCATTTACAAATTCATTACCCCCTTTTATTTTTGTTTATAGGTGCATCTACAATTTTATTATAAAACATTTATTAGGCATTAGTTGGTAACGGTGATAGCAAGACACTGTGAGTGAGTCATAAGCAGCTCTAATGCAAGCATGTATTTCTGTTTAATGCACCAAATTTTAAGTTGCTTTAAATAAAGCACATGAGTTACCTTCAGTCATGGCCAGTGTAAATCCTTGCACATCTGTCTTTTGAGAAGAGTTGACGCTAGGGATTACATTACATTAATGTCAGTACGACTGTAAAAGCAGCATTTCTTGTAAGGAACTCTTCTCCGCCCTTATCTGTAATCCCTGTGCTTTGAAATAATCAAGTTTCCTCCAGCAGCAGCCTACAGCAATGTCACACCTGCTTCTTGTTAAAAAGCTACCCTGGGGCTGGATAGATGCACAAGGGGGCACACACATTTGGAGTTCCTTCCTTTGTAGTGGCTGGAGGCCCTGGCGCGCTGTTCTCATAAATAAAAACAAACAAACAAAAAGCTACACTGGGGCAATGCATGTTGTGTAGCAGAGGCTAGGGGGCTGATCTCCCTGGTTTTAAAGTCTTGCATTAAAAGACCTTAAGAAGGGCTGGAGAGATGGCTTAGCGGTTAAGCGCTTGCCTGTGAAGCATAAGGACCCCGGTTCGAGGCTCGGTTCCTCAGATCCCACGTTAGCCAGATGCACAAGGGGGCGCACGTGTCTGCAGTTCGTTTGCAGAGGCTGGAAGCCCTGGCGCGCCCATTCTCTCTCTCTCCCTCTATCTGTCTTTCTCTCTGTGTCTGTCGCTCTCAAATAAATAAATAAATAAATAAAAGACCTTAAGAAAATAAAAGTCAAGAAATTTCTTCTCGATGGTGTTGCTGGTATCCACTTTCTCTTCCAATCTATATCGAATATTCTTTTTTTTTTTTTTTTTTTTTTTCTTTTTGAGGTAGGGTCTCACTCTGGTCCAGGCTGATCTGGAATTAACTCTGTAGTCTCAGGCTGGCCCTGAACTCACGGCGATCCTCCTACCTCTCCCTCCCGAGTTTCTGGGATTAAAGGCGTGCACCACCCATGTCAGGCTCTTTCCTTTTTTTAACTATCTTTTAAAAATGTATTAGAGAGAGGGTGCATCAGGGCCTCAGCCACTGCAAGTGAACTCCAGATGCGTGTGTCCCCTCCTGCGCTTGTACAGCCTTGCACACTTGAATCACTGTGTGTCTGGTTTACGTGGGACCTGGAGATTTGAACATTAGTTCTTAGGCATTGCAGGGCAAGCGCCTTAACTGCTAAGACATCTCTCTGGCCCCTAATATTCTTTTCTTATAGTGTCTTTTTATTTAGCTAGGATCTCACATAACTCTTAATGTTTTATTAAGAATATCAAATCAAAGCCGGGCGTGGTGGCGCATGCCTTTAATCCCAGCACTCGAGAGGCAGAGGTAGGAGGATCGCCGTGAGTTCAAGGCCACCCTGAGACTACAGAGCGAATTCCATGTCAGCCTGGGCTAGAGCGAGACCCTTTGTGTGTGTGTGGGGGGGGAAGGGGCTGCAGAGAAAAGCTCAAATATAGTATAGGGTCTAGTTGGAAAGAAGTAATTCTGTGGAGAAAGGGCAAAGGAGTATATTAATGGAGGTGGTCAATAAAAAGTAAAAAAAAAAAAAAAGTCACATTAAGGGTGAAAGTTCTGGGCGAGAAATGCCGTGCTCAGGACTATGGAGATAGTCCGAGGTGCTTGCTGCGAAGCCTGTTGACCAGGGTTCGAGTCCCTGGCACCCATGTAAAGTCATATACAAAGTGTTGCATGTGTGGCACGTGTGTGCCACTCCCACACACAAGTAAAGTTTTAAAAAATATTTATTTGAGAGCAACAGAGAAAGAGGCGGAGAGAGAGAGAGAGAGACAGACAGACAGAGACAGAAAGAGAATGGCTCCAGGGCCTCCAGCAAACTCCAGACACGTGCGCCCCCTTGTGCATCTGGCTAACGTGGGTCCTGGGGAATCGAGCCTCAAACCAGGGTCCTTAGGCTTCACAGGCAAGCGCTTAACCGCTAAGCCATCTCTCCAGCCCATTTTATTTTATTTTATTATTTTATTTTATTTTATTTTATTTTATTTTATTTTATTTTATTTTATTTTAAAGTTGTGAGCTGGGCTGGAGAGATAGCTTAGTGGTAAAGGCACTTACTTGCAAAACCTAAGGACCCATGTTCAACTCCAGAACCTCTGTAAACTAGAACCACAAGGAAACACAAACGTGCCGGGTCACACATGCATACAAGGTGGCATGCGCCTCTGGAGTTTGATTGCAGTGGCTGGAGGCCCTGGCATGCCAATTCTGTCTCTTTCATTAAAAAAAAAAAAAAAAAATGCAAAAAGAATGTTGTGAGCTTGAAAAGGATTGAAACATTTCAGGTTGCATACAGTTCTCATCTTCTCCATGGCCTGTGTTGAAAACAATTGAAACATTTCATTTGCATACAGTTATCATGTTTGTTCTGCTCTGTGATGTCCTTTTTCTTAGTCTGTTCTTTATATTCAATTTTTTTTTTTCTTGGCACACTTTTCTGCATGGCCTTGTAAGATCTGGGGATAGATTCTGGACCATCTGGCGCTTTTAGAAGAGTTTAAAAATGAGATTTTACTGCCTTTGCTTTGAGCCATGTACTTGCTTGAAATGTTCTTGTTTGTCTCAGCTTTGCAAGATAGTTATTTACTATTCTCACACAGCTTCCCAGGCTAACTTTTTTCCTTAGTTTACCTCTCTCTTTTCTTTTCTTTTTCTTTTTTTTTTTTTTTTTGTTTTTTTCGAGGTAGAGTCTCACTGTAGCCCAGGCTGACCTCAAACTCACGACAATCCTCCTACCTCTGCCTCCCGAGTGCCACCGTGCCCTCCCAGCTTCCTTTCTCTTTCTCTCAAAAATAAAATAAGAAATACATGAAAGTAAGAGCTGGGCGCACACCTTTCATCCCAGCACTCGGGAGGCAGAGGTAGGAGGATCGCCATGAGTTCGAGGCCACCCTGAGACTCCATAGTGAATTCCTACGTGAGACCCTACCTTGAAAAACAACAACAACAGAGATGATCATTTATTAAAGATCGTGTTCTGTGCAGGTGGATAATCATACTTCCTTTTCTATTTCGTGTTCTGAGCTCCATTATAAAAATGAAAAGCACCTGCAGATGTGTCGTCCGTGCAGACGTCGGCACCATGAAGGTGCCTCAGTCAGGCATAGAGGAAAAGTAGGTCTGCGGGGAAGCAGCCCCGCTGATCTTCAGGTTAGCTGGATGCGGGTTAATTTACATTTTGGTTCTCTTGCTCACCAGTTCCCGAGGGTCATCCTGGCACCTTCCATCAGGATCACCTGAGAGCCTGTTAGACATGCAAATACTCAAATTTCACCTCACAGACACTAACCCAGGTACTGAAGGTCCAGAGTTTCTTAGCGTGTTGCATAATAACTGTAGTTCATCTTGAAAGTACAACTATTCATGCTGCCAATGATAACACATACAGGGTTTCCAGGTCACAGAACACGGGCTCATATTCCTTCCCTACCAACATCTGTCCTGTCTGCCTCTCCTCTGTCCTGCCCTCTCCTTTACTTATTTATTTTTTCTAAATATTTATTATTATTTTCTTGGAAGTAGGGGGGGAGAGAGAATGAACGATAATATGAACACAGCGTCTCTTGTCACTGCAGACAAATTGCATGTGCCGCTCTGTGCATCTGGCTTTTCGTGGGTCCTGGGGAATTGAACTCAGCCCATGAGGCTTTCAGGCAAGTGCCTTTAACCAATGAGCCATTGCCTTGTGTTTCTATCTTTCTTTCTTTCTTTCTTTTTTTTTTTGAGGTAGGGTCTCATTCTATCCCAGCCTAACCTGGAATTCACTATGTAGTCTCAGGGTGGCCTTGAACTCACGGCGATCCTCCTACCTCTGCCTCCCGAGTGCTGGGATTAAAGGCATGTGCCACCACACCTGGCCTTTCTTTCTTTCTTTTGAATATTTTTATTTATTTGCAAGCAGAGAGAGATAGATGAGGCAGAGAAAATGGGCGCACCAGGGCCTCCAACCACTGCAGACGAACTCTAGACGCGTGCACCACTTTGTGCATCTAGCTTTTATGTGGTTATAGGGGGCTCAAGCCCGGGTCATGAGGCTTTGCAAGCAAGCACCTTTAACTGCTGAGCCATCTCTCCAGCCTCTTCTCTCATTACCCTCTTTTGTCCTCCCCCCACGACTCCCATGCCATCGAACCTCCTCTTTCAAATTAGTGCCTCTGTTGTGATGTCTCATTCTTACGTCGCTTCATCATCCATGTCAAAATGTTGGTGGACTCAGATTTGTGTAGGTGACAGTAGCCACCGTGAGGTCACGACTGTGCTGGTCAGTTCATGTTCCAGGGTAGACATTCCTCCTAACTTCTGTCCCCTTCTCCTTGCAGGGCAGTGTGTTAAAGGTGTCTCATTTAGTGCTCAGCTCTCAACAGCCTTTTATTTATTTTTAATTTTTTTAATGTTATATTTTTATTTATTTAACAGAGAAGTGGGGGGGGGGGAGAATGGGTGTGCCAGTACCCACTGCAAAGGAACTCCAGATGCATGCACCCCCTTGTGCATCTGGCTAATGTGGGTCCTGGAGATCCTTTGGCTTTGCAGACAAACACCTTAACTGCTAAGCCAGCCCTCCAACCCTATTTTTATTTTTATTTTTATTTTTTGCAAGCAGAGAGAGAGAAGAGAGAGAGAATGGTCATGCCAGGGCCTCCAGCCACTGCAGACAAACTCCAGATGCCCACATCCCTTGTGCATCTGGCTAACATGGGTCCTGGGGAATCGAACCTGGGTCCTTTGGCATCACAGGCAAATGCCTTAACTGCTAAGCCATCTCTCCAGCCCTCACCAGCCGTTTATTTTCAGTACTTTCAGTTTTGAGTCACTAGCAGAGCAGTGACAGCACTCCTAGTCTGTTTACCACCTCCTCCCAGTGCTCCCCGAGCCCTGGCGGCTGGGACAGAGTTATCTCCTCTGGCTCTGAGCACTCAACGGTCACCCCTTATCACCTTGGTGAGTCTTGGCTCTGCGCAGTAGTCGCTGGCGTCTGCAGAAAACCACACTTGTGTGCAGCGGTGCTTGTACTGGCCTTCCAGAAGAGCTGACAATTTTCTGTGCCTTTAGGCAAGGTTAAAAGAACGAGCTGTTGGGCTGGAGAGATGAGCCACCTTGTGTACCTAACTTACATGGGTCCTGGGGAATTGAACCTGGGTCCTTTGGCTTTGCGGGCAAGTGCCCTAACCGCTGTGCTATCTCTCCAGCCCACAAGCCATAGGCTTTTTTTTTTTTTTCAAGTTAGGGTCTCGCGCTAGTC
This sequence comes from Jaculus jaculus, assembly GCF_020740685.1. Taxonomy (NCBI): domain Eukaryota; kingdom Metazoa; phylum Chordata; class Mammalia; order Rodentia; family Dipodidae; genus Jaculus; species Jaculus jaculus. The sequence continues at coordinate 4,484,974 of NC_059122.1, read as the reverse complement.
CAGGCTGACGTGGAATTCACTATGGAGTCTCGGGGTGGCCTCAAACTCACGGTGATCCTCCTACCTCTGCCTCCCGAGTGCTGGGATTAAAGGTGTGTGCCACCACGCCCAGCTCCCAAACCATAGGCTTTTTTTTTTTTTTTAAAGATGTATTTTATTTATTTATTAGAGACAGAGGGAGAGAGAGAGAAAGTGAGAATGGGCACATCAGGGCCTCTAGCCACTGTAAACAAACTCCAGATGCATGCACCATGTTCATCAGGCTTATGTGGGGCCTGGAGAATCGAACCTGGGTCCTTAGGCTTTGCAGGCATGGACCTTAACCACTAAGCCATCTCTTCAGCCCCACCATAGGCTTTTGATTAGGTTTTTAGTACTGGGCAGGACTAGCCTCCCCTGGAGTGGGCCTCAAGTCCAGTTAGAGAGCAGTTGGTTTTCCACACAACAGATATGCCACCATTGCACCAGTTGGTTTTGGCTTTGCTGGTCAGCTGTCTAGGTTGCGGGGTCCACTGCTGGTTAAGACTGTCGATGACTCTTCCCCTCAACAGGCTGCACAGCTCTTCCCAGCATTCTGGCAGCTAGTCACCAGGGAGGGGGCTTCCAGCTCAGCTCCAGCTTGATTTCTCAGGGACCTGCAGCCCAAGTTTGTGGAACCAGCCATTCTGGTGGGCAGTCACGAGCTTTGGCAATAGCCTATAATGTTCTGAGGACTTCAGAGCCTTTCCTGCTCAGTAACTCGCTGGAAAGTATTCCACCCCCAGTACTGAAATTTTTCTTCTAACAATCTATGGTTTCTGGTCACACAATTATCCACCTCCACAGGACACTTCTGCCCAATCAGGCTGTGGTAGACAGCTTCAGGTCTCTGAGATGAACTTTCAGACCAAGGCACAGTTATGGAGGAAAGGGATGTTTATTAAAGCTTGCAGATCCAGGTGAAGTTCCATAATGGCAGAAGAAGCTGTCCTGTTTTCACAGGACCAAGCAGAGAGACAGAAAAGCCACAGCACACAGCACACTTGAGGAATTCTCGGCAGAATTTAAGCACTTCGCATATCTTTAGACTGGAATTCCACGTCCACCCAGTGACGCCTCCTCCAGCCAGGTGGCTGCAGATCTAAATTACAAACTGGAAATGGATGGCCCCCAATATATTCAGGATTTTACCAGACTACCTCGCAGACTTGTGACTAGTTTACAGGCATGAATTCTTTCCTGTGGAGTAGGCCTCAAATCCATTCAGAATGGTAACACAGAATACTTAAAGTAATTGTTACCATAACAGGTCATGCTGTCAGGTATGTTGATAAGTTATCTTCTCTCTCTCTCCCCTTTTTTTTGGGGGGGGGGGTGCCAGGGTCTCACTTTAGCCCTGGCTAACTTGGAGCTTCCTTTGTAGCCCAGGCTGCCTTGAACTTCTCCTTCTCCCACCTCAGCCTCCTGAGTGCTGGGATAGGATTGAAGGCGTGCACCACCACACCCAGCTTAGAGTCTTCTGAGTCACAGAGACTAACCCATCAGGTTGTTGGAGTCCAGGGGAGAACAGGTGTCCATAAAGATGCAGGAGTCCCCAGGCCCCTGGACTCCACTGTCTAGTTTGGTCCAAGTTCTCAAGTGAAAACAGAGAAGGGTCACTTATGAATTATTAGATTTGGGCCGGGCGTGGTGGCGCACGCCTTTAATCCCAGCACTCAGGAGAAAGAAGTGGGAGGATCGCCTCGAGTTCGAGGCCAGCCTGAGACTCCATAGCGAATTCCAGGTCAGCCTGGGCCAGAGTGAGACCCTACCTCGAAAAACCAAAAGGAAAATAATAATTATGAGGCTTATTTTAGGGAGAGATCAGATCCAGAGGGAAGGCAAGCAGGGAGGCCCAAGCCAAAAGAAACCCCCCTCTTTCCTGACCAGGCTACAGAGAGGGAGGCAAGACCTAGAAGGACCCCCTCACGTAGGGGAGAGCCAAGAGCTTACCACAGGGACCAAGAGGGCCAGGGGCAAGAGAGAGAGATCACATGTGTTCCTTAGGAGAGTTGTGTGGGTCAAGCACACTGCGGTGTGTAAGGCAGGGAGAGGGACCTGACCGGTTGGTGGACTCGAGAGGTGACTCAGGAGGGCCCAGCCCACAGCTCACAGGGGTGCTAAGGCAAGACAGAAGCAGGCTGCACTGCTGAGACTGAAACCATCTTGGATGAGACTGGATCAGAGCCGAGCAGGCAAGGGGGCATCCATGGTTCTGTGGGCCAGTCCCTCGCTAACTACCCACCAGAGAAACAAAACAAGCAAAGACAACAAGAACCTCTCTTGCTCCTAATCCATATCACTGTAGTGTAAGCCACGACTACACCCTGTTTCCAACAGGCTCTAAAGACCTTCAAGCACACAAGTATTTTGTTAAATATTCCTTTTTTTTTTTTTCAAGGTAGGGTCTCACTGTAGCTCAGGCTGACCTGGAATTCTCTATGTAGTCTCAGGGTGGCCTCGAACTCACGGCGATCCTCCTACCTCTGCCTTCCGAGTGCCAGGATTAAAAGCGTGCGCCACCACGCCCGGCTGTTGTTAGATGTTCTTTTCCTGAGGTTTCTCTTCCCTAGCGGTGTCTTATCAGGTCTCCTGTTTCTGTAAGTCTCCCTGTGACTGTTACTGTGTGTTTCAAGTAGAGATGGAAACGTCTGGAACTTACACAGAAGGGTGGAAAGTCAGGACTCCGTAAATGTGCTCCAAAGTTGGATCTGCTGCTAATTCCACATTAGGATTTTTTAAAAATACATTTTATTTATTTATTTATTTGAGAGAGAAATAGTTACATGTGTGTGTGATTATATATATGTGTGGATATACATATATATGTATGTGTGTATATATATATATATATGTATGTATGTGTATGTGTGTGTGTGTGTATGTGTGTATATATATATATATATATATATATATGTAGAAAGAGAGAGAAAATGAATGAGAATATGGACATGGGCACACCAGGGCCTCCAGCCACTGCAAACGAACTCCAGACACATGTATATCCTTGTGCATCTGGCTTATGTGGGTCCTGGGGAATCAAATTGCGGTCCTTTGGCTTTGCAGGCAAATACCTTAACTGCTAAGCCATCTTCTCCAGCCCCTACATTAGAATTTTTTTTTCCTAGAACTTTTTAAAAAGAAAATTTGATGCCTGTCATGGTGGCACACGCCTTTAATCCCAGCACTCAGAAGGCAGAGGTAGGAGGATCATCGTGAGTTCGAGGCCACCCTGAGACTACATAGTGAATTCCAGGTCAGCCTAAACTAGAGTGAAACTCTACCTTGGGGAAAAAAGAAGAGTTTTGTTTATTTTTATTTATTTATTTGAAAGTGACAGAGAGAGAGAGAGAGAGAGAGAGAGAGAGAATGGGCGTGCCAGGGCCTCCAGCCACACTGCAAAGGAACTCCAGATGCATGCGCCCCCTTGTGCATCTGGCTAACGTGGGTCCTGGGGAATTGAGCCTCGAACCGGGGTCCTTAGGCTTCATAGGCAAGCGCTTAACCGCTAAGCTATCTCTCCAGCCCAAGAGTTTTAATTTAAGAAATTTATTTTATAGCCGGGCATGGTGGCACATACCTTTAATGCTGTCACTTGGGAGGCAGAGATAGGAGGATCACCATGAGTTCAAGGCCACCCTGGGACTACGTAGTGAATTCCAGGTCAGCCTGGACCAGAGTGAGACTCTACCCCAGAAAACAAACAAATTATTTTATTTTTTTAAACTCATAGTGCTTTCTTTTTTTTCTTTCTACAAAATATTTTATTTTTATTTATTTGACAGAAAGAGAGAATGTGAGCACACAAACTCCAGACACATGCACCACCTTGTGCATCTGGCTAATGTGGGTGCTGGGGAATCGAACCTGGGTCCTTTTGGCTTTGCAGGCAAACGCCTTAACTGCTAAGCCATCCCTCCAACCCTACTCTTAATATTTTACTACTGTAGAAACTAAAGTAAAACAGGTTTTTGGTTTTTTTTTTTTTTTCATTATAGTATATGTACGTTTACAGTATGAATTTGCTAATTGTCTGAAAAAAATGCATTTTGAAAAAATGCATGTTTTTGGGCTTTTGGCTGTATTTGCAGGAAAAGACACAACCCGTAGAAAGCTGATTTGTCCTAAGAAAAATATTCAGGGTAATGTTCTTCCGTACTGAGGACAAGGGAAAACACCGCATGAAAAACTCATATGGCCAATTTAACATTCAGTAAACTAGCAGGGATGGGGCTCCATTTATACAGTCCTCTCTGCATCTTTCTCGCTCTGTCACTCTCAAATAAGTAAACAAAATAAAAAAAATATTTTAATTTTATTTATTTATCTGACAGAGAAGGGGGGGGAGAGAGAATGGGTGCGCCAGGGCCTCCAGCCCCTGCAAACGAACTCAAAACGCATGTGCCCCCTTGTGCATCTGGCTTATGTGGGTCCTAGAGAATCGACCCTGGGTCCTTTGGCTTTGCAGGCAAACGCCTTAACCACTAAACCATCCCTCCAGCCCAAATTTTTTTTATTTTTTTATTTTTAAAATTTTTTTTTTGGTTCATTATTTATTTATTTATTTGAGAGCGACAGACACAGAGAGAAAGACAGATAGAGGGAGAGAGAGAGAATGGGCGCGCCAGGGCTTCCAGCCTCTGCAAACGAACTCCAGACGCGTGCGCCCCCTTGTGCATCTGGCTAACGTGGGACCTGGGGAACCGAGCCTCGAACCGGGGTCCTTAGGCTTCACAGGCAAGCGCTTTACCGCTGTGAGAGAAAGAGGTAGAGGAAGGGAGAGAGAATGGGCATGCCAGGGTCTCCAGCCACTGTAAATGAACTCCAGATGCATGTGCCACCTTGTGCATCTGGTTTATATGGGTCCTGGAGAATCAAACCTAGGTCCTTTGGCTTTGCAGGCGAGTGTCTTAACTGCTAAGCCGTCTCTCCAGCCCCCCCACCCTCCAGAAAAAAAAATAAAAAGGCTTTTGGTTATATTCATTTAGTAGTTTGGCCTTTAGCCGTTGCTGTTCTGCCAAAGGGAGGGGTCGTGGTACTGGAGGCGGAGCACCTGGAAACATGCAAGGACTGGCAAGTGACCTTCTAGTCTTCTCTCTGGAAAGTACAGGAGTAGAAGCAGAATTCTGGGTAGTTGCAATTTTATGTTAGGATGTTAAAGATCTTATGACAGATTACATAAAACAAAGGTTGCATTATAACACTGATTTTTGTGTCCTCTAGTACCGTACTGTCCCTCATTTGCTTTTTAATTTTTTCTTTTGTTTTCTTGAGGTAGAGTCTCACTCTAGCCCAGGCTAGAGTCTCAGGCTGGCCTCGAACTCACAGCAATCCTCCTACCTCTGCCTCCCGAATGCTGGGATTAAAGGCATGCGCCACCACGCCCGGCTCTCATTTGCTTAAACTTTGAGACCGGAAAATGAAAACTAACAAGATTTTGCGCAGCTGTTCCACTATTTTACTAGATACACAGTGTCTTTTTCTCTTTGAAGTGCTACTTTCTGTTTAACAGTCTTTTGCTGGGAAGTTGCAAAAAGTATTTCAGAGAAGTTCCATATCCTCTTCATATAACTGTCTTGGTGGGTGGCCTCTGGGATGACTTGGAAGGCACCATGGTGCTGAGAAGAAGTGACAGAGGAGTGCTCAGCACTGAGACATCTCCATCACACCTTCCAAGGCTCAGGGTCCATCGCGGAAGTGGTGGCGGAAAGAACGTAAGAGCCAAAGGAAGGGGAGGACTCCTTACAATGCAATTGACCAGATAGAAATTGGCCTCCATATCCAATACCTTGTGGTGCCTAGCAATACCTTCACAAAACCCTCATAATAGGAGAAAAAAAAATCAATAATATCAAAATAAAAGACTTATGGAGAGATGGAGGGGATGTGATGGAGAGTGGAGTTGTGAAGGGAAAAGTGGTGGAGGGGAGGGAATGATCATGGTCTCTAAGCATGGGAGCTGTCAATAAAAAGGAAAACAAGGGCTGGAGAGATGGCTTAGCGGTTAAGGCGCTTGCCTGTGAAGCCTACAGTCCAGGTTTGACTCCTTAGAACCCATGTAAGCTAGATGTACAAGGTGACGCATGCATCTGGAGTGCCTTTGCAGTAGCTGGTGCCCTGGCGTGCCCATTCTCTTTGTTTCAAAATAAAATAAAAGGAAAGGAAAGGAAAACAAAATGACTGCCTTGGTGTCGCATCTTGTGTTCCTATATTATCTGCTGGCCTCCCTCAGATCTCACGAGTTTGATAGATGTAGTTCTATATTGATGTGGTTCGAATGTCTGCTCCCAAGCTGTTGATCTGGGTGCCCCGAGGAGTGTTGGGCAAAGGACAGATGACCGTGGGCAAGGGCTCCTGTCTTCTTCATGACCGGGTCAGTGTTGTCCCCTCAGGGGCGGCAGGGCGATCGTCTTGGAAGCAGCTTCACGTGGGAGCTCTTGTCACGTGGTGCCGTCCACCGTGTTATGACACCCCACTAGGAGCTCTCACCATGTGCTGGTACCTTGCTGGGGGATTTCCTCATCTACAGAGCTGTGACGTAATTTATTAATTACCCAAAATGGTCTGCTGGTTATAGCTTCTACATATATATTTTCCTAGATTGAAAGTCTCTTTATTACTTCTTTTTCAGTATGTAAGTATCTTCAGAGAAAACACAGTACTATAAAGAATGTTAAAAAATCATAATTCCATTATCTAAACTGTGATCGCTGGAGTTGTGCCTTTCAGAATTCTTTTCCCTCTGTAATTGGTCATTTTGTGTGATCTTTTTTTTTTTTTTTTTGAGCTAGGGTCTTCCTTTAACCCAGCCTGATGTAGAATTCACTGGGTAGTCTCTGGCTGGCCTTGAACTCCTACCTCTGCCTCCCCAGTGCTGGGGTTAATGGCATGTGCCACCATGCCTGGCTAAATGTCTATTTATTTTCATGTGAGAGAAAGAGGCAGAGAGTGAGAATGGGCACGCCAAGGCCTTCAGCCACTGCACTTGAAGTCCAGATGCATGCGCCACCTTAAGCATCTGGCTTATGTGGGTCCTGGGGAATTGAACCTGGGTCCTTTGGCTTCACAGGCAAGCACCTTAACTGTGAAGCCGTCTCTCCAGCCCACCTGTGATCTGTTTTTCCTTAAGCAGTATCACCCCCTATCTAGCTCAGGCCCACATGGAACTCACTTGGTTGGTTGCCTAGGCTAGTTAGAAACTTACGTTGCTCCTCTTCCCTCAGTGTGACGCACTACATCGCCTTTGTGATCTAAGGAGTGATGATATTCATAGTCCAACAACAATGAGGAAACCCAGTTTTACTGAGACACATCAATACTCCTGGGCCATCTTGCTTGATGAGTGGGTGGCTCTGTCCTTACTTACCAGTGTCTTGTTAATCAGCAGCACAGGAGTACTTGACAGGGCTGTCCCTTGTGAACCCCGCCGGGTATGCCTTCTGCAGTGTGGCAGAAAGTGCACGAGCTCAGGATCTCTTACCGTGTGTGAGGATCCCCTTCCCTGCTGGCTTCCAAAAATTCAACTAAACTAACTCTTCAATAACGAGGCAACATTTCCTTTGCTCTGTCTCAGAAATTATGTATTTGTTGTTTATTTATTGAATTATTGAGAGAGAGAGAGAGAGAGAGAGAGAGAGAGAGAGAGAGAGGGAATAGCCACCTCAGGGGCCTCCAGCCACTACAAACTAACTCCAGACAGACACATGTGCCACCTTGTGCATCTGGCTTACGTGGGTCCTAGGGAATCGAAACTGAGGTCCTTTGGCTTTGTAGGCAAGTGCCTTAACCACTAAGCCATCTCTTAAACCCAGTTTTGCTATTTTTTTAAAACTGGATTAATTTCTCTTCTGTAATAGAAATGAATGGAAGTACAAAGGATATATAATTTTGCAGATTTAAACTTGGGGGAGCATGTAAAATAATCATAATAGAGCTGGGCATGGTGGCTCATGCCTGTAATCCCAGCACCTGGGAGACTGAGGCCCCCAGGTTTGCTGTCAGTTCAAGACCAGCCTGAACTATGTAGTGAGCTCGAGGCTAGTCTGTAAAAAGCAAGAAAACAGCCAGATGTGGTGGTGCACACCTTTAACCCCAGCACTCGGGAGGCAGACATAGGAGGATCGCCGTGAGTTCGAGGCCACCCCTGAGACTCCATAGTGAGTTCCAGGTCAGCCTGGGCTACAGCGAAACCCTACCTCAAAAAACCAAAATAAATTTAAAAAAAAATTAAAAAAAAAGAAAACATTTTGACCAATCCCCAAAACAATCTCAAAAAGTGTAGAAAATGTTAAGTATATATAAATACCCCTCCCTTTCATTCTCAAAAATGCCCCAAATGCTGGGTGTGGTGGTGTACACCTATAATCCCAACACCTGGGAGGCAGAGGTAGGAGGATCACCATGAGTTCAAGGCCACCCTGGGACTACATAGTGAATTCCAGGTCAGCCTGGGCTAGAGTGAGACCCTACCTCGAAAAACCAAAAAAAAAAAAAAGAAGCCTCAAGATAAATTTTTATTTACTAGAGAGTGAGAATGGGTGTGCCAAGGTCTCTAACCACTGCAAACCCACTCCAGACGCATGCATCACCATGTACATCTGGCTTACGTGGGTCCTGGGGAATCGATCCTGGGTCCTTAGGCTTCACAGGCAAGCACCTTAACCGTTAGGCCATCTCTCCAGCCACACAATCCTGTCTCTTGTCAGAAATTCTCAGTGTTCTTTGATATATTATCTTGCCACATAGCTTAGTCTGGTGGCCTACTTACAATCCTCCCGCCTCGGCCTTCTGAGTGCTGGAATTACAGGCATGCGCCATCTTGACGTCTTGCTTCTTGCTCTCTTTTATTAGACGTGGTGGGCCTTTGTTCACTGCATGCCTTTGTACATGCGGCTGTCTCTCGGGAGATTCACCCGCTTGACATCCTTGCCTGCTGCGAAGTGTCTGTTTTGCAGTCACCTACGAAGCCTTCTTGAATTCCCTTCCTGGTCCTGCTCCAGAATCTCGTTACGCATTTCATGTTCAGCCAGACCTGAGCCTTTAAGCCTCAGTGTTCCCAAGTGGCCTTTCTTTTTCTTTTTCTTTTTCTCAATTTTTATTAACATTTTCCATGATTATAAAATGTATCCCATGGTAATACCCCCCTCCACTTTTCCCTTTGCAACTCCACTCTCCATCATATCCCCTCCCCCTCTCAATCAGTCTCTTTTGTTTTGATGTCATGATCTTTTCCTCCTATTATGATGGTCTTGTGTAGGGAGTGTCAGGCACTGTGAGGTCATGGATGTCCAGGCCATTTTGTGTCTGGAGGAGCACGTTGTAAGGAGTCCTGCCCTTCCTTTGGCTCTTACATTCTTTCCGCCACATCTTCCGCATTATACCCTGAGCCTTGGAAGGTGTGAGTGAGATGTTACTCAGTACTCCAGTCACTTCTTTCCAGCACCATGATGCCTTCTGAGTCATCCCAAGGTCACTGCCATCTGTAAAGAGAAGATTCTCTACCCAAAGTGAGAGTAGCGTTAATATAAGGGTATGAACATTAAGAGAAGTGCTTACTGGGCAGTTTGATAAGCATACTATATACATTTTTCCAGACATCAGCAGACGTTACACCCCTAGGGCTCATGACCATCCCTGTTGTAGGTTTTCAGTATCAGGGATGTATTTCCTCCCATGGAGCGGGCCTCCAGTCCAGTTGGAGGACAGTTGGTTTCCACCATCTAAGTGGCCTTTCTTTGAGATGAGCTGTCACGTTCATGAGCTGAACAAGAGGCCCTTTGAACCGCGGTGTGCCTGCCCACAAGCAGTTCAGATGACATCAGAACAGGGTCGTCTTGGACGTCAGTTTGTTTGTGTTTGTTGCAGCTCTGGGCTCCCACTGAAGCCCTCTGCAGGCTAGACAGGTGAGTGGCTGCCCCCCAGCTCCTCGCCTGACGGCTGCGGTGCAGGAGTTCGTGAATTCATAGGCCCCTTGAAAGTGAGGTAGAGCATGAGAACTTGGGATATTTAGCCCCTAAGCTGGCTTTAAGGAAAACATTTCATCTCAGATTTATATGTTGGATTTCTGGGTAGCATTTTGTATAAGTAAAAGTTCTGGTCTCAAAAATAATTGTAAGATTCTCTTTTTTTTTTAGTTTTTCGAGGAAGGGTCTCACTCTGGTCCAGGCTGACCTGGAATTCACTATGCAGTCTCAGGGTGGCCTCGAACTCATGACAATCCTCTTACCTCTTCCTCCCGAGTGCCAGGATTAAAGGTGTGCACTACCATGCCCGGACGTTCGAGGCCACCCTGAGACTGTATAGCGAATTCCAGGTCAGCCTGAGCTACAGTGAGACCCTACCTCAAAAAAACCAATATACATATATATTTTTTTTTTTTTCAAGAAGGGAGTGAGAGAGAAAGAAAATGGGTAAGCTTGGGTCTCTTGCCCCTGCAAATGAACTCCAGATGCATGCACCACTTTGTGCATCTGGCTTTCCTTGAGACTGGGGAATTGAACCTAGGTTGTTAGGCTTTCAAGCAAGTACCTTTAACCACTGAACCCCCTTCCCAGCCCAAGTGTAAGATCCTTGTGTTCCTGATTTCTTGTAATACTCAACTATTTTATTCATTCTTGCTCTTGTCCACCCCCAAAAGAAATGAAATCAACCTGTTGAAATGAAGGATATTTTATCTTATTCATCTTTGCTTCTCACATACATTTTGAGTGAATGCCAGATGTATCATAGGAATTGTTGAACAAAATATAATTACTGTTTATTGTTTATTTTAGCTGTCACGTGGAAATCCTGTATATGAAAAGTACTATAGACAGGTAAGACTTTTTCTTATTGCTTTTTTGGATTGAACATAAAATAGACTGTCAATTGTTGATTATATGCATTTCAATACCAGCCACTGAGTAACTTTGGTGTGACATGTTTTCAACTTATGTGTTAACCTCTTTGAGTATTTGATACAACAATTCCACTGTTATCTATGTTTTCTTTTATTATAGGGTCTTTCTAGGCTGGCCTCTAATACATGATGCTCCTGCCTTAGCCTCCTGAGTGCTGGGGTTGCAGGCAGAGGTAGGAGGATTGTTATGAGTTCGAGGCCAGTTTGAGACCATACAGTGAATTCCAGGTCAGCCTGGCATAGAGTGAGACCCTACCTCAAAAAAAAAAAAAAAAAAAAAAAAAACCCAAACAGTAAAACAAAATACCTGTGTTACAAAATGTACATTAGGCCTGGAGAGATGGCTTAGCAATTAAGCATTTGCCTGTGAAGCCTAAGGACCCCAGTTCAAGGCTCAATTCCACAGGACCCATGTTAGCCAGATGCACAAGGGGCCGCACATGTCTGGAGTTCGTTTGCAGTGGCTGGAGGCCCTGGTGCGCCCATTCTCTCTCTTTCTCTCTCTCTGTCACTCTCAAATAAATAAATAAAAATGAACGAAAAGTTAGAATAATGTACATTAGCTATATTCATTTAACTATAAATATTTAATTTATAAGCCAAATAGGAATGACTGTCTTAAGTATAGATGACCTCAAACTCTTCACCATCCTCCTGTTTTAGACCCTGTAGTTCTAGGGTTCTGGGCATGTGCCACCATGCCCGGCCTTGAATCTGTCTTGAAGATGTACTAGTGCATGCTTGTTACAGATAGAAAACTAGGGCTCTTACCTGAATCAGAAATGTATATGGTGGCCGGAGCGGTGGCTCGGTGGTGTGGATGGTGTGTGTTCAGCATGTACAAGTCCCTGCATTCAGTCCTTAGCACCAAGGAAGAAACCAAGGATTATATCCAACTGAGCGATTACTTGGGAAACAGCCAAGTATAAAAGTGAGACCATGAGCCAGGCGTGGTGGCGCACGCCTTTAATCCCAGCTCTCAGGAGGCAGAGGTTGGGGGGATGGCCGTGAGTTCGAGGCCACCCTGAGACTCTGTAGTGAATTCCGGGTCAGCCTGGGCTAGAGAGAGACCCTGTGCCGAAAAACAAAAAATAAAACAACAAAGTGAGACTATGAAGGCCTGGCCTGGTATTGTGTATCTGTAATCCCAGCACCTGAAAGGTGGAAGCGGGATCAGAGGTCTAACTTCATTTGATCATTACTTTCTTAAAAAATTTTTTTGTTTTTTGAGGTAGGGTCTCACTTGATGCTCTTCCTGCTCTATAGGCGCTCTGTATTCTTTCCTTGTCTTTGTTTTTTTAAATATTTGTTGGAGGTAGGGAGGGAGGAAGGAAGGAAGGGGATGGGTGCACCAGGGCCTCCAGCCACTGCAAATTAACTCCAGGCGCCTGCATCCCCTTGTGCATCTGGCTTACGTGGGTCCTGGAGAGTTGAACCTGGGTCCTTGACTTTGCAGGCAAAAACGCCTTAACTGCTAAGCCATCCTCTCCAGCCCTATTTTAGGTTTTTTTCCTTTTGGTTTTTCGAGGTAGGGTCTCACTGTAGCTCAGGCTGACCTGGAATTCACTATGTGGTCTCAGGGTGCCCTGGAACTCACAATGATCCTCTACCTCTGCCTCCCGAGTGCTGGGATGAAAGGCGTGCGCCACCACGCCCGGTTTTAATGGCCCTGTTTAATGCATCCTGGTGATCGAAAGGATGGAAGGTAGTGAAATTCCTTATGAGGTTATGTCCATAACTATTTCATGAACCTGATCAATGTTTGTCTCCGAGGGCTTCCATTCGTCTTCATGCTATGTTAGTGTGAGTACCCCACTCCCATCCTGGTCACGGGGTGGGGAAGGAAAAGTAGATGTGGAGAAGTCAAAGGCAGGTTCCCAACACCTTCTGCAGCTCCTCCTTACTCCAAAATGGAAGGATTAGGCAATTCTTTTTTTTTTCTTTTTTTTTTTGCTAAGTGCCTAATTTACCCGATTCTACGCTTTTCCTCTTGAAAGAAAGGATTTTTCTTCTTTCCCTGGGATGGGACTTTCTAGAATACTTTGTGTTCACAGTAAGCTTACTGTTTTAACCACATCAGAAATAAAACTTTTTTTTTTTTTCTTCCTGGGACTTTTTTTGGGGGGCGCATGTGCGTGTATAGTTTGGCATGTATGTTGTGATATGTGTATAGTGTGTGTGTGTTACGCACGTATGTGGTTTCTCCCCTGCTTTTCTTTTTTAAATCTTTTTTTTTAAATATTTTTTGTTCATTTATTTATTTATTTATTTGAGAGTGACAGGCAGAGAGAAAGACAGATAGAGGGAGAGAGAGAGAATGGGCGCGCCAGGGCTTCCAGCCTCTGCAAACAAACTCCAGACTCATGCGCCCCCTTGTGCATCTGGCTAACGTGGGACCTGGGGAACCGAGCTTCGAACCGGGGTCCTTAGGCTTCACAGGCAAGCGCTTAACCGCTAAGCCATCTCTCCAGCCCTGAACCAGGGTTTTTAGGCTTCACAGGCAAGTACTTAACTGCTAAGCCATCTCTCCAGCCCTCTCCCCTGCTTTTTGTTTTTCTTTTTCTGTTTGGTTTTTTGAGGTAGGGTCTCTCTCTCCTTCAGGCTGACCTGGAATTCACTATGGAGTCTCACTCAGGGTGACCTCGAACTCATGGCGATCCTTCTTCCTCTGCCTCCCGAGTGCTGGGATTAAAGGTGTGCCCGTTTTGTGGTGAGGGAGGGGTTGGGGAACCCATCTCCAGCAGCCACAGGCCCTCATTGTGCAGCAAGTGCTGTTACCACTGAGCCATCCCCTCCCAGGACTTTCTTTTTTTTTAATATTTTTTACTTTATTTGACACAGACAAAGACGCAGGGGAAGGCAGGGAGAGGGAGAGAATGAACACACCAGGATCTCCACCCTCTCTGCAGATGAACTCCAGATGCATGTGCCACTTTGTGCATCTGGCTCTCCATGGGTCCTGAGGAGTCAAACCTGAGTCCCTTGGCTTTGCAGGCAAACACAGCTAAACCATCTCTCCAGCCCTCCCATGACTTTTTAAAATTTACTTTTCTAAGCCAGGCATGATGGCGCATGCCTTTTAATCCCAGCTCTCGGGAGGTAGAGGTAGGAGAATCACCATGAGTTCAAGGCCACCTTGAGACTACAGAGTTAATGCCAGGTCAGCCTGGACCAGAGTGAGACCCTACCTCGAAAAACCAATAAATAAATAAATAAAAAATAAATAAATAAGTAAATAAAATTTACTTTTCTTCTTTAGAAACGGAAAGTTTTGGAAATCCTTACCAGAACAAGAGTGATGGTTTTGGAAATTTTTTTTTTTCCCTCCCCACTGTAGTTAGTGATCTTGTCTGTCTTAAAGGAAAGTCCCCTTTAGTTAAAATTGGTTCGTTTCCCCCAGAGTGCTTCAGAAAGTAAACCGTTGGTTTCTTACCACTGCCCGTGGTCTCAGCACTGGCTGCGGGGCCAGTGCTGCTCTGAGAGTTTCTAAAAGCCCCACAGTTTCTAGAGCCCTTCTCAAAGCAGAAGTTGCTCTTTTTAAAAAACTATCTGATGAGGCAGATACCACATGCAGCTTTTCCTGTTTGCGGAAAAAGTCCTTTCAGGAAAGCTTGCTGGCATTTGAGTGATGATCACAGAGACGCGGAGTCCAGCGCTGTTTATTGGCCTGACTCGGCTCTTTGGCTTTTCCTTCCTCTGAATTTCAGCGTTCTGGCTTTTGTGGCGTGGGCATGATAAGCAGTGTTTGGCCAACTGCCAGTTCTCCTGCGGCTGTGCCCGCATCCTCCGAGCCTTGTGCCATGGCGTGGGCTCATGAGAGGTTTTCTCTCCCCAGGTGGACGCTGGCCACGCTGGGAGGGTGCTGGCTTCGGACGCTGCTGCTCTGCTGAAGAAGTCGGGGCTCCCAGACCTGGTTCTCGGCAAGGTACTGCTGGGTGCTGTGTCCGCGTGGTAAAGAGCGGGCGGACCCAGAGGGAAGTGCGCCCAGACCGCGAAAGACACCCTCAGGTCCTGACGTCCCACGCAGGACGGAGCCATAGACGCAGCTGGAGCTTGCAAAGGACTGAGGCTGCATTTTGGGGTGCAGTGCAAAGTAAGGCGGTGGTCGGGGCTTGAGAAACAAATCACATTCACCTGGCGCGGTGGCTGCACGCCTCTGATCCCAGCACTCGGGAGGCAGAGGTAGGAGGATCGCCGTGAGTTTGAGGCCACCCTGAGACTCCATAGTGAATTCCAGGTCAGCCTGGGCTAGAGTGAGACCCGACCTCGGAAAACCAAACCAAACCAAACCAAAACAAAAAACCCAAAACAAAGCAAACAAACAAAAAAAAAAAACACTTTTGAGTAGAATGAAATGAGGAAGTCATCACACATCTGGGATTTAGGGCAGATGCAGTGCAGGCTTGGAGCCTTGCCACCCATGTACACAGTTGGCTGTCTCCACGCTTGCGCTCTCCATAATGTATGATGGATAGAGCAGGGGAAGGGAAGCTTTGGAAAAGAACACAGGTGGAAAGCCCTTCTCCTGTCCAATTCTTCTTTATTTTATTTTTATTTATTTGACAGAGAAAGAGAGAGAGATAATGGGTGCGCCAGGGCCTCCAGCCACTGCAAATGTACTCCAGACGGGTGCGCCCCTTGTACATCTGGCTATTGTGGGACCTGGGGAATCGAACCTGGGTCCTTTGGCTTTGCAGACAAACGCCTTAACCTCTCAGCCATCCATCCAGCCCATCTTCTGTCTAATTCTTGTATATGACAGTGACATATGGTCAAAATTCTGAAGAATAATGACCATGAATAGCTTGATAATTCACAAATAAACACGAGCCCTTTAACTTGCCCACAGGAAAGATTACTATGTTAATCAGGTGCTCCCCTCAAGGGTAGTGTGTATCCGTAGACAGTGTTTGACTCAAAGTTAAAACCTGGTCTAATGAAAGGGCTTTGATTAGAAGTTGGAACTTGGATTTAGTTTCTCTGTTCCTTAAATGCTCTTGAGCCACATCACTTAATCTCATTGGGCCTTAGTGGTTTTTTTGTTTTGTCTTGTTTTTATAATCGTTGTTTTTGACACTTTGTTTGTAGAGGTAGATGCTCTGTTTTGATCATCCTCTCCTTAGTTACACCCTCTCTCCTTCCAAAACCTTTCTTCCTGGCTAATCCCCCTCCCGCCTTCCTGCCTTGTTTTTTGTTGTTTTTTTTCCCCCACTGAGTTAAATTAGGGTCGCTGGCTTGAATATAGGTGATAGGTTACATCTAGAGTATGGTCAAATATACCAACTATTAGCTACCATTAGCCACTGTGGGAGGTGTGGAGTCTTATGAGCCCTTCCCCCACCTATGATGAAATAGTGACAGGGCCTTAATATCTCTGTGAAGGATTGCACTGAATAATTTCCAAATGCTCTTTATTATATTTTGGGAAAAAAAAAATTTGAGGCAAGCCCAACCAACTGGACTTTTTTTTGTTTGTTAGTTTTGTTTTTTAAGAGAGAGAGAATGAATTGGCATGCCGGGGCCTCCAGCCACTGCAATTGAACTCCAAATGCATGTGCCACCTTGTGTGCATATGTGATCTTGCACATGCGTTACCTGTGTGTCTGGCTTATGTGGGACCTGGAGAGTTGAACATGGGTCCTTAGGCTTCGCAGGCAAACACCTTAACAATGATAATAATAAATAAATAAAACAAAGAGGGCTGGAGAGATGGCTTAGCAGTTATTTTTTAGTTTTTTGTGGTGGGGTCTTGCTGTAGTAGATGCTGACCTGAAATTCACTATGCGGTCTCAGGGTGGCCTCGAACTCACAGCGATCCTCCTACCTCTGCCTCCCAAGTACTGGGATTAAAGGCATGCGCCATCATGCCTGGCTTATACATAACATACTTTTTTAAAAATAAAAAGATTTTATTTTCATTTTTATTTACTTATTAGAGTCAGAGAGAGGGACAGAGAGAGAGAGAGAGAAAACGAGAGAGTGAGAATGGGCATGCCAGGGTTCTAGCCACTGCAAACGAACTCCAGATTCTTGTGCCACCATGTGCATCTGGCTTATGCGGGACCTACAGAATCGAACCTGGGTCCTTAACACTTCACAGGCATGCGTCTCAACCGCTAATCCACCTTTCCAGCCTAGTTTTATTATTTTAATAATAATTTATTTAATCATTAGAGAGAGAGAGAGAGAGAGAGACAGGGAAAGAGACAGATAGAGACAATGGGCACATCAGGACCTCTAGCCACTGCAGATGAACTCCAGATGCATGGGCCACTTTGTGCATCTGGTTTTACATGGGTCCTGGGGAATCGAACCTGGGTCCTTTGGCTTTGCAAGCAAGTGCCTTAACCACTAAGCCATCTCTCCAGCCCTTTTTTATTTTTTTTTTTATTTGCAAACAGGGGAGGGGGAAGAATGGAGGGAGAAAGGGAAGGAAGGGAGGGAGGGAGAGAGGGAAGAAATAGAGAATGGGAATGGGCATATGAGGGCCTCTATCCACTGCAAACAAACTCCGGATGCATATGTCATTTGTGCATCTGGCTTTACGTGGGTACTGGGGGATCAAACCCTAGCCATTAGGCTTTGCAAGTAATGGTCTAACCACTGAGACATCTCTCCGGCCCCTGTTCTTTCCATTTTGAGTTTCTTGGTTCTTAGGTCTGATTGCCAGAGGACATGAGATTATAAATGTAACTTATCTTTAAAATCATTTTTTGGACTGGAGCGATGGCTCAGTGGTGAAAGGCCTTACTTACAAAGTCTGCCAGTCCAGGTTCAATTTCCCAGCACTCATGTCAAGCCAGACGCACAAAGTGGCGCACGCATCTCTAGCTTGTTCATAGAGGCAAGAGGCTCTGGTACATCCATTTGCATACCCACACTCTCTCTGCTTGCAAATAAACAAGTAAATGAATCAAATATTTTAAAAATGATAATTTCTGTTGCAATATCGATTAACTCTTTTTCCCCTTAAATTTCAGATTTGGGATTTAGCCGACACAGATGGGAAAGGTGTCCTGAGCAAACAAGTAAGGTTCAGAGGGTAATATGAACTGGTTTTGTTGATTTGAGATAAAAGAAGATTTTTGTAATAATACTAGGCTAAGAATTAGTTTTTCAAGACCCTGTGTAATAGCATTGAAAATATTTTCACCTACTTAACGTTGAACTATCTGGCTCCTGAAGTCGGCTAACATTTTTTCTTCTGAGGTTTATTTATTTATTTTATTCTACGAGAGGCTTTGCTGTTGGTAGCTCACTGACTAAATTTCTTGGATATATAAGGTTATAAATCACCGTTGATTTTAATAACGTTGAGCTAAGACTGCCAAATCCATTTGCAAGGAATCTCTGGGCTAATCAGACGAGAATACTCTTGTGAAGGTCTTACCTCTTACATGTCATCTATAAACGTATGAAGGTGCGGCCAGGGGTAGTGAATGCCATCTCCATACTTTATTGTGTGGCTTGTTGAAAGTTCAGTGTATACTGACACTTTGGTTTACCTCCCACTGCCTGAAGGTAATTTCCTCCTGTGGGCATGGCAGAAGCAAGTGAAACCTAGAAAAGGGATGGGAAGAATTGGATGATAGGTTCAGAGAAACACTGACTGTCGTTGTGCATCTCTGAGTAGAAATGTGAGTTCAGGACATCGGAGACACAGGAAAGCAATTTTTTTAAAGATTTATTGTTATTTATTTATTTATTAGAGAGAGAGAGAGAGAGAGAGAGAGACAGAGAGAATGGGTGCACTAGGGCCTCCTGCCACTGCAAACGAATTCCAGACACATGCACTACCATGTGTATCTGGCTTATGTGGGTCCTGGAGAATCGAACCTGGGTCCTTAGGGTTCACAGGCAAGCGCCTTAACTGCTAAGCCATGCCTCCAGCCCCAGGAAAATAATTTATATGGGCACGTGGGTATGGTCCCTCAGCAGGTATTTATTGAGTTATCTGTTGAGAGCCAAGCTTTGGAAATTCAGCAGTGAACGTGAGGGGCGTAGGCCAGTCTTCCTCGGGCATTTGGGGGCGTCTGAGCCGTCTGTCAGATGCACGTGGCTGGACTGTGGACCCGCAGGTGAACTTTGACTCTTCCTCCACGCTGGCCTTCTGTTGGAGAGCGTTTGCATCGACGCATCATCACAAGCTGTCCGCCCCTGGTCACTCACTCGTTCTGGGTCACGAAGCCGGGTGGGGAGCATGGGGGCAGAAGGGGGGGGGCAGGAGGCAGGAAAGAGCTGTCCCCAGGGTCCCCTTTGCAAGCACCCTCCCAGTGACCTACTTTCTGCAAGCAGGCCTCCCGCCTGAAGCTCCCAGCATCTCCCAGAGGCACGATCCGTTTCAGCAGAGGAAACTCTTAATGAAAAAATCACTTTTTTCATTAAGAATTTTCATACATGAACACCCTTTTTTTTTTTTTTATTGGGACGGGTGTTTCGAAGTAGGATGTCACTGTAGCCCAGGCTGACCTCAAATTCACAACCTCCTCAGCAGAGGAGTTTGGACAGGACATTTCACACCTGAACCATAAAAAGCCACCCTGCGGATTAGCGGGTGAGAGAGAGAAAAGCCAAGCCCGGGCGTCTGGGTGCCAGAAGGGACACTGAGTACTTTCCTCCCACAGTGATCTTTGTTTTGCTGCTGCTAATGCATTGCACGGTGGTATGTCATCACCGCTTCAAGGAGCCGAACTAGAAATTTACGAATTAGTTTTCAGTGTGGGGGGCAAGCCGGGTGCTCTTGTCACCGTAACCAAATACCCATTGGGTTTTATGTGGGTGGTTGAGGCATTGAACCTGGCCCAGCAGGCTCTGCAGACAAGCCCCTTGAACTGTTGAGCCCTTTCTCCAGTCCCCCAAACTGGAATTTGTCACCTCAGAACCTGCCCACACTGGAAATGACTTGATTATCTAAGACTGACGGAATTTCTCTCAGAGTAAGCAAGGAAAGCATGTAGGAAGTGTGAGAGTCCCATGCTCACAGCGTAGTGGCCGAGGCGCTGACTCTAGCAGAAGAGACCCAGGAAGTCCAAGGAGAGGAAGGAATGCTGGGTGACAATGTGTGGACAGAAGAAAACTTTGACAGACTCCTACCTCCCCAGCTGAGACAGTGAAGATGATAAAGGTTCTTTTGTTTGTTTGTTTGTTTTGTTTTTGGCTTTTTGAGGTAGGGCCTCACTGTGTAGTCCCAGGCTGACCTGGGATTCACTGTGTAGTCTCAGGGTGGCCTTGAACCCACAGCGATCCTCCTACCTCTGCCTCCCAAGTGCTGGGATTAAAGGCGTGCAAATGTGAGAACATTTTTTATTTCTTTCATTTTGCTCAAACACCAAGGAAACATAAAACAAAAAACCAGCCTATTCCTTGAAAGTTGATCCTTAAAACCATCTACAAATCAAAGAGGCAGCAATACTTAATAGGATTTTTTCCTACGGAGAAAAAGAATTCTTCACAGTATTACTTGTGTGTGATGCTGACAAGCGCTAAAAATGGAGATTTTAAAGTATGAGGTTTATAAGATTGTGAATACAGCATGTTGTCAGTTATTTCTTTTATCCTTGTGAAAGAATATTGGTATTAAATATAGAATTCACTTCGAGTAAATCATATACACATGAGCGTATTCTGTCCGAATTATTAAATTGAACTCAAGTGGAATTACGGCTGGGGACCAGATAGGATTTCAGGCCCCAGATTATTCAAGATGCCATTTTCTAAAACTGGAGAAATTTATTGTATGACCATATGGCCTAATGGTCCTTCCTGTTCCCGCTAGGCCATTGACGTTCCTCCTCAGTGGGGTTATTGGTATTTACCGAGGGGTCCTGAATGTACCAGTCTGTGTGTGGTGGTGGGGGTCACAGCCTCAGGATACTCCCCCCCCCCCCATGCCTCTTAGTTCTTTCCCCCCTCATCCCCAATACTGCCTGAGCCTGGGAGGGCGTGTCGGAAGTGTCCTTGAGTTTCGCGCTCTCAGCAGTCCCTGGAGCTCTGCACTGATGAGTTACACTCTCCCCGGCTTCCTCTGTCACATTTCCCGGCCCAGAATGTGATGACGCCAGTGATGGAGGTGACTCATCTCGTCTAGGCAGCTGGCCTTGTTTTCTTGTTGGACTCGTGGCTCATGAGCCTCCTTGGTATTTGCTGCCATCTGTAAAAAGCAGATTCTCTAACCAAGAATGAGAGCACTATTAATCACAGAGGGTAAATGTATACATTTAGGAGACCTAAATTTTTTAAATTTTAATTTATTTATTTGAGAGTGACTGACAGAGAAAGAGGCAGAGAGAGAGAGAGAGAGAGAATGGGCGCGCCAGGGCCTCCAGCCACTGTAAATGAACTGCAGATGCATGTGCCCCCTTGTGCATCTGGCTAACGTGGGACCTGGGGAATCCAGCCTCGAACCAGGGTCCTTAGGCTTCATAGGCAAGCGCTTAACCACTAAGCCATCTCTCCAGCCTTAGAATACTTTAAAAAAAAATTTTTTTTTGTTCATTTATTTACTTATTTGAGAATGACACACAGAGAGAGTAAGAGGCAGAGAAAGAGAGAGAATGGGCGCTCCAGGGCCTCCAGCCACTACAAACGAACTCCATATGCGTGCGCCCCCTTGTGCATCTGGCTAACGTGGGTACTGGGGAATCCAGCCTCAAACCGAGGTCCTTAGGCTTCCCAGGCAAGCGCTTAACTGCTAAGCCATCTCGCCAGCCCTAGAACACTTTTTGACAGGCACAACATGTCTTTTTAGCCAAAGGACCGTGGGAGCTTCCCTCTAGGGTCCGTGACCTTCCAAGCCACAGGCTTCTGATGGGCTCCATCTTGGTCTCAGCATATGGCTCAGTGTCCTGAGTAGATCTGGTGTGTAACCAAGCGCTTTGGCAATGGCCTGTATTGTTTTAGGGCCCTCATGGTCCTCCCTGACCAACAGCTCACTGTTGGGGTGTAACCCAGTTCTGGCACTGGGATTTACCAGCAAAGGCCTGTTGTGGTTTTAGGGTAAAGCTTATTTTACCCCTACAGGGGGCTTCTGCCCAAACCTCTCCCCTGATCTCACACACTCTCTGTCTCCTGTATTCAAAACATTTTGTCTTTTATATTTAGCCTTTATCTTAGAGCGTCCCCTGCCCTTTATTGTAGCCATTTCAGCAGCATTTCAGGGCTTATGTTGAGGTCCTTGATCCATTTCGAGTTAATCCTTGGGCAGGGTGCAGGAAGTCGGTCCAGATTCCTCCTTCCACACGTGGTTATCCGGTTTCTTCAGCAGTTTGTTGAAAATGCTGTCTTTTCTGTAGCGTGTGCGTTTTGGCCTCTTGGTCAAAGATCAGGTAGCTGTAGTTCCTAGAACTTAAACCTGTATTTTTAAAAATTTTTTACTTATTTATTTATGTGATAGAGACAGCGAGAAAGAGAGAGAGAGGGGGGTGCCAGGGCCTTCAGCTTCTGCAAACGCCCCACACAAGTGCCACCTTGGTGATAAGTACCAGTACCATTCTTTTTTAAAAAAAATTTATTTTTACTTATTTGAGAGACAGAGAGAGAGCACATGTGATACAGAAATAGGCAGGTAGAGAGGGAGAGAGAGAATAGGCGCGCCAGGGCCTCCAGCCACTGCAAACGAACTCCAGATGTGTGCGCCCCCTTGTGCATCTGGCTAACGTGGATCCTAGGGAATCGAACCTGGGTTCTTAGGCTTCGCAGGCATGCGCCTTAACCACTAAGCCACCTCTCCAGCCCTAAGTATTTTATTTTTATGTATTTATTTGACAGAGAAAGAGAGAGAGAGAGAATGGGGTCACCAGGGCCTCCAGTCTCTGCAAACGAACTCCAGATGCATGCGCTCCCTTGTGCATCTGGCTAAAGTGGGTCCTGGGGATCGAACGTGGGTCCTTTGGCTTTGCAGGCAAATGCCTTAACCACTAAGCCATCCCTCCAGCCCTGCAAAGTTTTTTTTTTCAGAATTTTTACATAAGTCAATCAGGGAGATTGGTTTGTAATTTTCTTGTTTTGTGTCTGTCTTGTTTCATGTTAGTGTACTGCTGGTTTCATAGGAGTCAGCATTCATTCATCATAAAACAGTTTTTTTCATTATATATTGTTATTTGTTAATAATTTAGGAAAATCGTTGTACATGTATCTTAATTTTATTAATTAATTTTATTCATTGCGTACCTTTGTTTTAGTTTATTTTCTTTATTTAATTTTTGTACATGTCTTTCTGTTCTCAATTTCGTTTTTTGAAGTAGGGTCTCCCTGTAGTCCAGGTTGACCTGGAACTTACTCTGGAGCTCAGGCTGGCCTTGGACACACAGCAGTCTTCCTGCCTCAGCCTCCTGTTCTGTGATTAAAGGCATGGGCCTCCACCCTGAGCTCTTTTCTTTTGTTTTTGTTTTTTTCCTTTCCAGCACTTTTCTTAATTTTAAAGCAAATGTGTTTGAATCCAATGTGCTGTTATATTTGTTGCCATAGAAGACATTGAGTAATTGTGGATTATTTCATATTTGCAAGTTATTAGATATGATAGGAAGAGAGGTAGATAATGCTCTTAATATTCTAATTTTCTTTCTCAGGAGTTCTTTATTGCTTTGCGGCTTGTGGCATGTGCCCAGAATGGACTGGAGGTTTCATTGAATAGCTTGAATCTGGCTGTTCCTCCACCAAGATTTGTAAGAAATGCTATTAGATATCAATTTTATTTAATTACAAATTATACCACATAATTAAGTTTAAATCAATGTATTAATTATTTTCTCTTAACCACTGTCATTCAGCTAGCTGATTTTCTTTCCTAAAAAGTACATGTGCGTGTGTATTTTCAGGTGTGCCAGGGTCTCCTGTGGCTATAAATGAACGCTTGTCTGGCTTTACGTGGTTGGCTTAGCATGCTGACTTCCCTAGCATCTGTCTCTAACCGCTGAGCCATCTCCCCAACCCTCTGATTTCTTTTTTTTTTCTTAGTGACTGTTGCTAGTTTTCTGTATGCCCTTCAAAGGTAATATAGGAGCATGTGAAAAAATTTAAATTTATATTTCCTCATTTTCTATTCATTGTAACATCCTGTTCACTTGATTTTATACTTTTTAGAAATATCTTAATATGTTTATATGTTGATGATCCACATAATATATAACCTTCATTTAGATAAAAAATGCTCCAGTGAACAACTTTGTGTCATAACTTCTCAAAAGCAGAATTGTTCTAGAAGTTTTTCAGTTGTGTAATTTGCATGTATATTGTCAACCTGCCTTGCATCATGGCGGTCCTAGCTACACTCTGGCCAGCAATTCCTTGACATGCCTGTTTCCCTAAAGCTCTCCTTGCTTGCTGTTGTCGCTCTTTGTGTCCTGGCCTACTTGATTGGTGGCAAATGATATGTGAGTGTTGGTTTTATGCAGTAAGCGTGAATAGTTTCCATGCCTGTGAGCTGTTTAATTCCATGTGACTTGAACGTCTGATTGCCCTCTGTGACTATTTTTCTTGAGTTATTCTTTTTCTAGAGAATTCTAGAAGGTCTTTTTTTCCCCCCAAGCAGGGCCTCACTCCGGCCCAGGCTGACCTGGAATTCACTATGTAGTGTCAGGGTGGTCTCGAACCCATAGTGATCCTCCTACCTCTGCCTCCCAAGTGCTGGGATTAAAGGCGTGTGCCACCATGCCTGGCTTTTTTTTTTTTTTTTTTTTTGGTTTGTTTTGAATTCTCTTTCAAGTTAAGGAAATGACACTTTTGTCTATATCAGATACATATATTTTTCCAGCTCATGATTTGTCTTTTAGCCTAGAGTTGTTTTCTCTCTCCCCACATGGCCAAGTTGGTTTTTATTTTTATTTTTATTTTTTTATGAGAGAGAGAAAGAGAATTAGCACACCAGGACCTCCAGCCACTGCAGTTGAACTCCAGACACACGTGCCATCTTGTGCACATGTGTGACCTTGTATGCTTGCATCACCTTGTGTGTCTGGCTTATGTGGCATCTGGAGAGTCAAACATGGGTCCTTAGGCTTCGCAGGCAAGTGCCCTAACCACTAAGCTATCTCTCCAGCCTGACAAAGTGTTTTTTTTTAATTATTTATTTATTTGAGAGCGACATACACAGAGAGAAAGGCAGATAGAGGGAGAGAGAGAGAATGGGCGCGCCAGGGCTTCCAGCCTCTGCAAACGAACTCCAGACGCGTGCGCCCCCTTGTGCATCTGGCTAACGTGGGACCTGGGGAACCAAGCCTCGAACCGGGGTCCTTAGGCTTCACAGGCAAGCGCTTAACTGCTAAGCCATCTCTCCAGCCCACAAAGTGGTTTAAAAAAATATATTTTTATTTATTTATTTGCAAGCCAGGAGGCAGGCAGGCCATGGCCTCTTGCCACTACAAACTCACTCCAGATGCACGTGCCAGTTTGTGCATCTGACTGTACTTGGGTACTGGGAAATTGGACTCGGGCCATCAGGCTTTGCAAAAAAAGTAGCTTTAATCACTGAGCCATCTCTCCAGTACATGACAGAGCTGTTTATATGTGAAGGAATTATCAAATTAGAACCTATTTTTAGCTGGGCGTGGTGGCACATGCCTTTAATCCCAGCACGTGGATGGCAGAGGTAGGAGAATCACCATGAACTCAAGGCTGCCTGAGACTACATAGTGAATTGTGGGAGACCCTACCTCAAAAGAACCAACCAAACAACAAAACTATTTTTATTTTTCATATTTAAGTTAGTACTGATGTAGGTGTGAATATGGATTCAAATTCAGTTTTCAATAATAGCGATCCTGTGAACCTAATGTAGCATATTGAATAATCAGTCTCTCCACTATCAGTTTAAAGTGTTGCATTCCTGATGACCTTTCACTAAAGTCACGTGTCCTTTGATTTCTTTCTGAATTTTTTATGTCCTTATCCACTGATCATTTTGTCCCATGTGCCAGTTTTACGTTGTCTTACTTATCATTACATGGAGGGTGGTTTTATATGTAATACAGCTTATCCTTCCATCCCAAACTTAATGGCTTTTTTTGTTTTTGGTGTTTTTAATTTTAATTTTTGTGTTGCTGGGACTCAGTCTCAGTGTTACAAGTGCTCTCCCACTGAGCTATGTTTTTTTTAGCACCTGTTTTTTTAAACTTTTTTTTTTCTTTTTTTTGTGAGAGAGAGAGAGAGAGAGAGAGGAGGAGAAGAAACTGACACACTTCTAGCCACTGCAGTTGAACTCAAGGTGCGTGTGCCACCTTCTGCACATGCATGACCTTGTAGGCATGTGTAACCTTGTGACTCCGGTTTAAATGAGTTCTGGAGAGTCAAACTTGGGTCCTAAGGCTTTGCAGGCAAGCGCCTTAACTGATAAGCCATCTCTCCAGCCTGTTTTTTATTTTCAAATAAACATTACTATTTATTAGAGAGAAAAGGAGGGAGAGAGAGAGAGAGAGCACAGGTATACCAGGACCTCTTGCCATTGCAAATGAACTCCAGATGCATGTTATATTGTATACATCTGGCTTTATGTGGGCACTAGGGAATTGAACCTGGGCCAGCAGGTTTTTCAGGCAAGTGCCTTTAACCACTAATCAATTCCCCTAGCCCATCTCTTGTTTTTTAACTTAATATTCTGGAAGTGTTAAAAATTTAACTTTGGGCTGTGTGTGGTGGCTCATGCCTACATCATCCCAGCACTCAGGAGGCTGACGTAGGAAGATCCTGAGTTCAAGGTGAGCCTGGGCTAGAGTGAGAGCCTTCCTCAAAAAATTGCTTCAGTTTCAAGAATGTCTCTCTTTCTCTGTCTAGACGTGGCATATCAGGGCTGGTGGAGGGATTTGTTGCCTAGCTATGTTTTTCAAAAGCATGTACCTGTCTCCTCAGCCAGTTAAAGAAAATAACTTGCTTTTTTTTTTTTTTAAAGAAACACTTATTTATTTTGGTTTTTCTGTTTTCCTTTTTGTTTTATTTTTATTTATTTATTTGACAGAAAAAAGAGGTAGGGAGAGAGAGTGGGCGCATCAGGGCTTCCAGCCACTGCAAACAAACTTCAAACGCGTGCGCCCCCTTGTGCATCTGGCTAATGTGGGTCCTGGGGAATCAAACCTGGGTCCTTTGGCTTTGCAGGCAAACCCCTTAACCGCTAAGCCATCCCTCCAGCCCGATAACTTGCTTTATTATCTGTAATAATAGGCATCGCATGCTAGTAACAAATGCTCAGTTGATCTGTTTTCCAGTCTGCTTTCCTTAAGTAATCTTTTTTATTAACACACATGACCGTGCCCCTGACTGAATCAGGGATCTCTTCTATTACACATTGGTTAATGTTCCCATATGATCTAATGTGGCTAAACAAAAGTTTTTGTTCCAGGGGAAAACAGATGAAGATCTAGTTGCTCTCCAGTGTTCTGTAAAAACGTACTGGCTGTGGGCTTGAGGGTTTTGACAGCTGCCCGTGTTCTTTCCTTTCTAGCACGATCCTGGCAGTCCTTTGCTGACCAGCGCGCTCTCAGCGGCTGAGCTGCCGTGGTCTGTGAAGGTCAGTGGCGGCTTCCCTTCGCCTCGCAGCCCCCCACTTCCAAAAGACACGGGGCTGTGAGCTTGAAGATAGAGTTGTGACTGGACCCCTCTGAAGGGAGCGGGTCGCCCTCTGCGAGTCCCTTTGTGCGAACTCTCTTAAAGGTTACTTCTTTGAATTTGCAACATGCCTAGTGCCATGCCCAGAAAGTTCCGCAAGGACCGCTCTCCTGCCTCTGACGTCTGTCCCTTCTAGCTCGGCAGTAGAGAAACAGACAGCGATCTAGTAACTAGAGGAACAGAGGACACTGGACTCCCAAGTAGAGTCATGCCGACATAATTCTTTAGTACATGCTAATGGAAAAATTGTTTTAAATTTTTTTTTTTTACTAACATCTTTCATGATTGTAAACAATATCCCATGGTAATGCCCTCCCTTCCCCCACTTTCCCCTTTTGAAACTCCACTCTCCATCATATCCCCTCCCCCTCTCAGTCAGTCTCTCTTTTATTTGGATGTCAGCATCTTTTCCTCCTATTATGATGATCTTGTGTAGGGAGTGTCAGGCGCTGTGAGGTCATGGATGTCCAGGCCATTTTGTGTCTGGAGGAGCACGTTGTAAGGAGTCCTACCCTTCCTTTGGCTCTTACGTTCTTTCCGCCACCTCTTCCACAATGGACCCTGAGCCTTGGAAGGTGTGATCGAGATATTTCAGTGCTGAGCACTCCTCTGTCACTTCTCAGCACCATGGTGCCTTCTGAGGCATCCCAAGGTCACTGCCATCTGAAAAAAGAGGGTTCTCTACCAAAAGTGAGAGTAGCATTAATAAAAGGGGATGAACATGAAGAGAAGTGCTTATTGGGCAGTTTGATGAGCATAGTATATACATTTAGCCAGACAGCAGCAGTTGTTACACCCCTAGGGCTCATGACCATCCCTGTTGTAGGTTTTCAGTATCAGGGATGTATTCCCTCCCATGGAGCGGGCCTCCAGTCCAGTTAAAGGGCAGTTGGTTTTCACCATGACAGACATGCCACTGTTGTACCCGTTGGCTCATTTGGTCTGGCTGGCCAAATATAAGGCTTGCAGTGTCCACTGTTGAGCATCTGAAAATGAAAATGTTTTTTAAAATGTGATCTTAGAAATATGTTGTCTCTGACGATTTGGTTTTCATAAGTGCATGTAAATCTTTCTCACCCTTATTTAACTTGTCATTTTTTTTTCATCTCATATTGTAGCCTGAAGATAAGGCCAAATACGATGCAATTTTTGATAGTTTAAGCCCTGTGGATGGACTTTTGTCTGGCGACAAAGTGAAGCCAGTGTTGCTGAACTCTAAGTTACCTGTGGAAATCCTTGGAAGAGTAAGACATTCTCTAAATTAATTTATTTTCTTTCGAGAGGTCCCATTTGTTCAGCGTGGCCTAGAACCTGTGATCCTTCCGTTTGCTTCAGCTTTCTGATGATGAGGCTACAGTGTTATGCTACATGTAATTTTGATGTATTGCAATTTCGTATTCATGAGGAACACTTAATAATCTTTGTCAAATTATTTATTTATTTATTTCAGAGAGAAAGAGGCAGATAGAGGGGGCAGGGGAGAGAGTGAGTGAGTGAGTCTGGGTGTGCCAGGGCCTCAGCCACTACAAACAAATTCCAAATGCAGGCGCAACTTTGTGCATCTGGCTTCAGGTGGGTACTGGGAACTTGAATCTGGGTCCTTTATCTTTTCCAGCAAGTACCTTCACCTTCACCGCTAAGCCATCTCTCCAGCCTCTTATATCTCTTTATTTTTATTTTTCTGTTCTTTTTTTTTTGAGGTTTAGTCTCACTGTAGCCCAGGCTGTCCTGGAATTCACTACAGAGTCTCAGGCTGGCTTTGAACTTACGGTGATCCTCCTACCTCTGCCTCCTGAGTGCTGGGATTAAAGGCATGCGCCACCACGTCCAGCTTTATGTTTCTTTTTTAAATATACAGTTCTAGCCAGGTGTAGTGCCGCATATCTTTAATCCCAGCCCTCAGGAGGCAGAGGTAGGAGGATCAATCTGCGTTTGAGGCCACCCTGAGGTTACATAGTAAATTCCAGGTTAGCCTGGGCTAAAGTGAGACCCTACCTGTAAAAAAAAAAAGAACAAAGAAGAAAAAAAATGTAGGACTTATTTTAAAGTTGTATCATTGTAGAATTTTCTGTTTGTTATATATAAGTTATTGTTATTTTATGATTTTGGATATTTCTGATTAAATTTGAGTAAAGTTAGTTATATACGTTGCCCCTTACGCAAACGTGCTTTTCTTTGTATATATTATTTGGTCTCCTAGTTGCTTGAGGATTTTGAGAGACCATTACTATTTTTTTTTTAATTTTTTATTTTATTTATTTATTTGAGAGCGACAGACACAGATAGAAAGACAGACAGAGGGAGAGAGAGAGAATGGGTGCGCCAGGGCTTCCAGCCACTGCAAACGACTCCAGACGCGTGCCCCCCCTTGTGCATCTGGCTGACGTGGGACCTGGGGAATCGAGCCTCGAACCGGGGTCCTTAGGCTTCACAGGCAAGCGCTTAACCGCTAAGGCATCTCTCCAGCCCTTATTTATTTATTTTTTATTGTGGCCACATACAAAACAAAATTGGTCATCGCAACTAATTTTAGATGTAGAGTTCATTAGTACATGCAAATTGTTGTGCCATAACCATGACCACCACCCATCTCTTTCACTTTTCATCATGAAAAGCTAAAAGTCTACCCATCTTTTTGTTCTCATTCACCTTGTGTTTGTCCATAATTCCATATTTGTTAGCTCCTTTTTCTCACCATGCCTCCAATTTTTGCTTAACGAAGTCATAAACTATACCAACTTGAATTTCCTGTCATTTTAGACTCTTTTTGTAAATGCTTGTAAAATTAACTCTTTGAAGTCTATGATTTTGCTACTAATTCAGTTTTGTACAAAAGTTTACTCTCTGCCTTTCTTGGATTGAGTCTTTTTTTTTTTTTAAAGTATTTATTTTTATTTGTGTTTATTTATTTATTTGTTTGACAGAGAAAGAGGGAGAGAGAGTGAGAGAATGGGCATGCCAGGGCCTCCAGCCACTGCAAACAAAGTGCACCCCCTTGTGCATCTGGCTAATGTGGGTCCTGGGGAATTGAACCTGGGTCTTTTGGCCTTGCAGGCAAACGCCTTGACCTCTAAGCCTTCCTTCCAGCCCAAAACTTACTTTTTTTTGGTTTCCCAAGCTAGGGTCTCACTGTAGCTCAGGCTGACATAGAATTCACCATGTAGTCTCAGGGTGGCCTCGAACTCACGGCAATTGGATTGAGTCTTGAGAGAGCTTAATACAAGTTCATGACCACCAGTCGTAGTCACGCGGGCTGCTCCCTCCTCCCTGCTGTTTCTACCCCTCCCCTCCATTGCCAGCTCTTCCTAAATTTAATTCCCTGCCTGGGCACCAGGTTTCCGCAGGGTCAGACCGCTGGCTGCACTGCGTCTTGGTTACTCAACCTGGTGCGAATCCTTAGAAAATCCTGTGTCAGTTTTCTAATCTTGAAAATGGGCACACTTCCCAATCCATTAAATGTGGTCCTGTATGTTATGTGAAGAATTTAACATAGTGCCCCTTGGTACGTACTCTGAATGGAGTTGACCCACCACGTCACTGCCAGAATTAGTCCAGTGCTTCCAGGGTGGTGATGGTTACTCACACCAGGTTCTCAATAAGCACCGATTTCAAAAGGTGTTTTCTAGAGTCGTTCTCTACTGTGTAGGGTGAGATTCCTAAACTATAACTGTTGTTGTCTTTTTACTTCTGAAAACTCGCCTTTTCGTAACTTTGCATCGAAGTTGAGATAAAATCCAGACTCCTTTCAAGGCAGTTACTTGTGTGCTCCATATGACATTTGTGTGTGTTCTCTTCCTCTCCCCTAAAAGCACGAGAAATGTAAGAAAACTAATCATTCTCACTTATGTTTTTTAAGGTTTGGGAACTGAGTGACATTGACCATGATGGAAAACTTGACAGAGATGAGTTTGCAGTTGTAAGTAACCTAATGGTCTTAAAATTTGAAATGTCTTTTTTGTTTGTTTGTTTTTTGAGGTAGGGTCTCACTCTAGCCCAGGCTGACCTGGAATTCACTATGTAGTCTCAGGTGGCCTCGAACTCATGGCGATCCTCCTACCTCTGCCTCCCAAGTGCTGGGATTAAAGGCATGCGCCACCACGCCCAGCCTAAAATTTGAAACATCTTAATTTTATTTATTTGAGGGAGATAGTGGGGTGTGTCTGGTGGGGGGAGGAGAATGGACACACCAAGGTCTTCTAGCCACTGCAAATGAACCCAGATGCATGTACCACATTGTGCACCTGGCTTTATAAGGGCTCTGGGGAATCAAACCTGGGTCGTTAGGCTTTGCAGGCAAGCGCCTTTTTAACCACTGAGTCATCTCTCCAACCCTTCATTTTTTTTTGTTTTTTCTTCCCTTCTCTTGACCCAGTAAGTTGAGAGTTATTTACATGAGCACGGGGGAGGGGTCATGGACCACAGCCTGAGCAAATTTTCTACTGGCTGCACCTCGGAAGAAATAGTCTCTTCCCTGTATAACCATCAGCTGCCAAGAGATCCTGAGAGAGGGGTGGGGCCTCATGTGTCGTTTCCCCCCCCGCCCCCACTTTAATAGTTTTATAACATGAACATCCCACTAGTGATTCTCCTGTCTGAGCTTCTGAGTGCTAGGAATCACAGGTCCGCATCACCAGGCCTAGTGAACAGGTCCCCTTTCAATTCATCCTTAAATGAAAACTGCCCACGACACTGTACGCATCAACACGTTAGCCTAGAATTAAAAATTTTTTTTATTTATTTGTTTGAGAGTGAGAGAGAGAGAGAGAGAGAGAGAGAGGCAGATAGACAGAGAGAATGGGCACACCAGGGCCTCCAGCCTCTGCAAACGAACTCCAGACGCGTGCGCCCCCTTGTGCATCTGGCTAACGTGGGTCCTGGGGAATCGAGTCTTGAACCGGGGTCCTTAGGCTTCACAGGCAAGCGCTTAAACACTAAGCCACCTCTCCAGCCCTCAAATGGTTCTTGAGTGTGAACTTTGTAAATGCTGATGTGTTGTCACATTATCAAAAGGTTGGACATGCCTGTTAGAACTATCGAGGGTCATACACAAGCACCAGTTGTTAAAACTTTATATTTGTTTATTTATTTGAGAGAGAGAAAGAGGCAGAGAGATGGAGAAAGAGAAAAGGTGCACCAGGACCTCCTTGTGCATCTGGCTAACGTGGATCCTGGGGAATCAAACCTCGAACCGGGGTCCTTAGGCTTCACAGGCAAGCGCTTAACCACTAAGCCATCTCTCCAGCCCAGCCTAGATTTTTTAGACAGGTTCTCATTTTGAAACAAATGGCCAGGTGTGTGTGTTGCCGACCTTCTTTTTGTTGGACATGAAGGTACCCAGGAGAGATGGTTTGCTCACAGTGCTGTGGAGACGATCAAGTCGTGGCTTTTTGGGTCTTGCTTCAATCAAATACTTGCCCCGGTTTTTACTTGTTTTTTTTTTTTTTTTTCATTAAAAGGAAGTTGCACTGCAGTTCTTGAAAGGGACATTTTTGACATCTTCGTTTGAAAGACCCTGTCATATTAGAAATTGGGCAGTTATCTTGATATAGGGTATTTGTCTCTTTCTGATACGTTATATAAAACTGCTATAAACTCATCAGTGGTAAATCTGTAGTTCCCCATTTACTCTCTAGTTGGAAGTTAGGCAATCTTCTGCCTCTGTTTTTGTAAGGAATCTTTTTTTTTTTTTTTAATCTGTTTCTTTAAAAATATTTGAGGGGGGGGGAAGGGAATTACCATGGGATTTTTTTTTTATAATCATGGAAAATGCTAATAAAAACTTAAAAAAAAAAGACTAAAAAAAGTATAACTTGATGGTATATGCTATTTGGCAATATGTTAATACAATAAAAATAATATCAATAAAAAAATATTTGAGAGAAAGAGAGGGAGATAAAGAAGCAGATAAGAAAATGGGTACACCAGGACCCCTAACCACTGCAGATGAACTCCAGACATGTGTACCACCTTGTACATCCAGCTTACATGGGTCCTGGGAGTCAAACATGGGTCCTTAGGCTTTGTAGGCAAGCACCTTACTGCTAAGCCATCTCTCCAGTTCCCCAGATTCTTTTTTAAGGAATTTTTTTTTCATAATTAACCCAGATTGAGTCTGAATTTTTATATTCTAGACCTTTACTTTTTTTTTTTTTTTTTCTTTTTGAGTTAGGGTCTCTAGCCCAGGCTGACCTGGAATTCACTATGTAGACTCAGGGTGGCCTCGAACTCACGGCAATCCTCCTACCTCTGCCTCCCGAGTGCTGGAATTAAAGGTGTGCGTCACCACGCTTGGCTGATCTTTACTTCTGAAAATCAATTTCTTCTTTTCTTTTATAGCATAAGTGGAATTTTGGCTAGTTAAGTTCTTTAATTAGAATCAATGAAGTTAGTGGGAGATTTTAATTTGTATGACTTCTCCATGTAAACTTTTAGTGACTGGCCCTTATTTTCTTCTCAAATATAATCTTTTCATATTCTTTGAAACCCAGTAGTTTAATTAAAAATTCAATAACCTGATGGGAATATGACCAATATGACCAATATACATTCTGTTCACAAAGTAAAGTTCTCAATAAAATAAAATTAAAACTGTGGAGGCAAATGAAAGTAAGAAAGATAAATAAAATATCTGAAGTTTGGAAACAGTGTTCATAACATAGAGGAAAAAAAAAACCCTACAATCTAAAGCATTGCTGAGTGTTTTTTTAGAGTGTACTTGACATGGCATGAGTGTTGTAGCCACAAATAAAATGATTTATGAGCCGGGCGTGGTGGCGCACACCTTTAATCCCAGCACTTCAGAGGCAGAGGTAGGAGGATTGCCGTGAGTTCGAGGCCACCCTGAGACTACAGAGTGAATTCCAGGTCAGCCTGGGCTAGAGTGAGACCCTACCTCAAAAAAACAAGAACAAAAATAAAAACAAAAACAAAAAACCTTCTGAGAATCTTGTATGCATGCATACACATACTGACATATTGTAGGGTTTAAATTGCATTCTGTCTCTTGAGTGTGGATTTTAGAAATCTGTGACTATCTTCATGTTCTGTGTACTCATTCAAGAATAGTCTGATTCAGATGTAAAGGTGCTAGAAATCTGTGTTCCCGAATTTTCCTTCTGTCCCACAAAGTTTCTGCTGGAGCATTAAAGAGGCATTTTTGCAGAATGGCCAACTTTTCCTTCTGGTAGGAAGTTGAAAACTCACTTTACCCATATCTCCGTCTGTAATTCTGCTGCCACCATTGACTGAAGGGACTAATGGTCATAATCCTGGTCTTTGTGGCATGCGGCCATGATGGTGCAGTTAGTCTGTGACGTGGCTCTTTTAACACGACTGCTTCGTTTGTTTTTTGTTTTGTTTTGTTTTGAGGTAGGGTCTCACTCTAGCCCAGTCTGACCTGGAATTCACTCTGTAGTCTCAGAGTGGCCCCGAACTCATGGCGATCCTCCTACCCCTGCCTCCCAAGTGCTGGGATTAAAAGCGTGCGCCCCCACACCTGGCACACAATTGCTTTTGGAGCTGGCCCCAAATCCAGTCATGCAGGATTCGGTATCAGGTCTTACATTTGTGTTTTTTTTTTTTTTTTTTTTTTTTTAGTCTGGCAAGAAGAGCCTCTAAATTAGCACCTCTAACTTGAGCAGTTGGTGGCAAGAGCCTCCCAGAGGCGCTAAACTTAGCTTTTGGAATGATCTAGAGTTACGGAAATAGCGCGGAGATAGTCGCTTGCCAGGATCCTCGAGCTCCCTCGTCGTTCACGGTTGCCACGGCGGTGATGGTCTCAAAGCCGAGAGAAGCAGCCTTGGCAAACGCTGCCCACCTGCACCCTTTCTTTCGAGTTCACCACCTGCATTTTGCCCTGCAAGAGGTGCTCTCTGGCGTCCCCTGCGTTCTGTTGTCTTGACTCTCTGGTCTGATCAGTCTGCAACGAACCCTTAGTCAGTCTTCCTTGTTTTTACATGACCTTCACGGCATTGAGCGAGACTGGCCAAGGTACCCCACAGAATGCCTCCGAATCTGAAGTTTCCTTAGGTTTCCTCGCAGTTAGATCAGAGGCACAGGCTTCTGCAGTGAGAACCCCCGGGATCAAAATGCTTTGTCATCCAGAGTCAGGGGTCCACGTTGTGCGCACAGCATCATCACCGGCGGTGCCAACCGCATCTCTCGGTCAGGGGCGTTGCCAGATTCTCCTTGGTGAAGTCACTGCTTTTCCCTTGTTGGAGCCTGGCTCTTAGAAAGTGTGCGCTGATGCCGTTTTTTACTTTGCTGTCTATGTATGTATCTGTTCATTTTGCTGCTCTTCCCAAGTCTTAGAAATTTTTTTGTGGCAGGTAAAATGATTTAAATTTTTATCCCATGTTCATTGAGTCCTTGTTTTGAGGGTTTTCTGACCCTTGAAAATTTATGAAGGAGTGGTTCTTGTGTGTGCTGGAGTATTATACCATACTTCTTTTTTCTTATTTATTTCTTTATTTGAGAGAGAGAAATAGAGAATGAAGCTCCAGGGCCATTAGTCACTGCAGACGAACTCCAGATGCATGCACCACCTTGTGCATATGGCTTAATGTGAGTACTGGGGAATCGAACCCCGGTCTTTAGGCTTTGCAGACAAACGCCTTAACTGCTAACTGCTAAGCCATCTCTCCAGCCCAATAAACAGTTTTAAAAATACTACTGGGACTACATAGTTAATTCCAGATCAGCTTGGACCAGAGTAAGACTCTATCTCGAGGAAAAAAACAAACAAACATGCTAAGCAACTTGGTCAATATAGCATCTGTGACCCTCAATTTCATCATTTATAAAATGTTACTCATTGTAGAAAGCACAAACTACTGTGTATGGACATCCAGTAAATATTGATTTTGAATGCTCTATAAAACGTAAGCTTAATTTAGAGTCAGAAAGATTTCTTCTTGAGAGAATGATGATTCTCAGTAGAAGATATATGCACACTTTCTCCCAGTTCCTGCTGGAATCTTCCCAGAACTTCTAAATTACTTTAAGTAATTTCATACACTTGAAGATACATAAATTTGCTGTTTCATTTTTTTTTCTTCACTCCTCCACCCCTCTCTGTTTATAAAGTCTTGAAGGGACCTTGTATACTTTAAAATGAATGGGGAGGCTACATTTAAAAAAAATATTTTTATTTATTTGAGAGAGGGGGGCAGATAGAGATATGTGTGTGTACCAGGGTTTCTAGCCACTACAAACAAACTCTAGACAGATGCATGTACCACTTAGATGGGTATGGGGGAATCGAACCTGGGTCCTTAAGCTTCACAGGCAGTACCTTAACTACTAAGGCATCTCTCCGGCCCACATTATTTTATATAAGTAATATGTGCTAACGTTGAAATGTTTCTTTAAAAAGTAAATAAAATGAATAGGTTTTATCCTGGGATTTTTTGTTTTGTTTTGTTTTGTTTTTGAGGTAGGGTCTTATTCTGGCCCAGGCTGACCTAGAATTTACTATGTAGTCTCAGGGTGGCCTCGAACTCACAGTGATCCTCCTACCTCTGCCTCCCGAGTGCTGGGATTAAAGGCGTGTGCCACCATGCCTGACTCTTATCCTGGGATACTTGATAGGCAAGTTATTTAATTTCCTACAAAGTACCTTAAATATGTATTACTTAAAAATGTAGGCACTGGCATTTAGCTTAGTGGAAGAGGAAGGTGTTGGGTTTGGTCCTCAGAACCAAAATAAAGTTTGTTTGTTTTTTAAATAAGAAATACTTTCTAATACTTCAAAACTCAATGCAAGAAGAAAGATCAGGGGCTGGAGAGATGGTTTAATAGTTCAGCGCTCGCCTGTGAAGCCTAAGGACCCCGGTTTGAGGCTCGATTCCCCAGGACCCACATTAGCCAGATGCACAAGGGGGCACATGCATCTGGAGTTTGTTTGCAGTGGCTGGAGGCCCTGCCATGCCCATTTTCTCTCTTTCCCTCTCTCTCTCTCTCTCTCTCTCTCTCTCTCTCTGCCTCTCTCTCTTTCTTTGTCAAATAATAAATAAATAAAATTAAATAAACAGAAAACTATTTTTTTTAAAAAGATGGGTCAGTGAAAAAGATCTCGATACCCTGTCTGCACTTAACTTCTTTATTTCCTTCCACTCCATGACCCACTCCTTTTAGTTTCTGCTTTATCCTCCTCGAATTTCTTGATGGAAATATGCACAAATAATGAATAATTAATTTCTCCTTCCTACAGAAGATAAAACAGATAGTACTATTCACCACTATACTTTTGTATCTTTATCAGTTTTTCTGAGCTATTTTTCCCCACACAGAACATTATGCTATTCTTTTTTTCCCTGATCTACTTTTTTGAAAACTACCCAAGTAACTACATCCAATTTAAGTTTATCACTTGATGACTTTTGACAGTTATATACCTGTGAAGGGCAGAACCACAGTAAAGGTACAGAATGCTTCTCCATGATACAATTTGTATTGCATCATAGTATTGTATTATGTTGATAGACCATGTGTGTGTGTGTGTGTGTACACATTTTTTTTTTTAAGGTAGGGTTTCACTCTAGCTCAGGCTGACCTGGAATTCACTATGGTGTCTCAGGGTGG
This sequence comes from Jaculus jaculus, assembly GCF_020740685.1. NCBI lineage: Eukaryota > Metazoa > Chordata > Mammalia > Rodentia > Dipodidae > Jaculus > Jaculus jaculus. The sequence goes on along the minus strand of NC_059122.1, from coordinate 4,446,885 downwards.
CCTCGAACTCATGGCGATCCTCCTACCTCTGCCTCCCAAGAGCTGGGATTAAAAGATGTGCACCACCATCCCTGGCCTTATACCACAGTTTTCTTTTTAAGCCAATCTTTTGTTGATGGACACTTGGGCACTGATTCAAACAGTTGCTTTGGTAAATAATTTTTGTCCTGTAGCATTTCATATACAGGCAAATTAGTCCGAGGGTAGGTTCCCAGATGTGAGATGGCTGAGGGAAAGGAAAATATATTTGCCATTTCGTAGAGACTGCCAATTTGCCCTTTTGAGGAATGGTATTAATTTGAGCCCTGGAGAAGAGGAAAACAATTTCCTTCTACCCTCTAAATTCCTGACTAGGACCATGTAACAATAGATAGTCACAAGAGGAAAACATGCTTATTAATGTGCATATTTCACACGTGTTGGGGAGACAGGGAAATAGTAGCTTTCCAAGGAGTTTAGGACTCAAGCTTTTATAGCATCTTCAAGAAAAACAAATGATGCTTTCAAAGAAGTGGCAAAATAAAGGAAGAAGGGCTGGAGAGGTTGCTCAGTGGTTAAAGGCACTTACTTGCAAAGCCTGATGGCCCGGGTTCAGTTTTCCAGTACTCACATAAAAGCCAGATGCACCAAGTGGCACATACGTCTGGAATTCTATTGCACCCATACTTTTTTTTTTTTAATTGTTTTTTGAGGTAGGGTCTTACTCTAGCTTAGGCTGACCTGGAACTCATTATGTAGTCTCAGAGTAGTATCCAACTCATGGCGATCCTCCTACCGCTGCCTCCCAAGCGCTGGGATTAAAATTGTGTGGCACCACACCCAGCTCTTTTTTAAAAAAAATTTTTATTTTACTTATTATTTATTTAAGAGAGAGAGAAAAAGAAAAAAATATTTTACCTATTATTTATTTAAGAGAGAGAAAGGCACACACAGAGAAAGGAGGGGCAGAGAGAGAAAGAATGGGCACACCAGGGTCTGCCAGTGCCAATGAGCTCCAGACATCCTCCACCGTGTGTATCTGGCGTTACATGGGTACTGGGGAAATCAAACTGTGGTCCTTAGGTTTTGTAGGGAAGCACCTTAACCACTGAGCACTGTTTCTAGCCCTTCTCAACTCTGTTTCTGTCTGCCTCTTTGTTCGCTGTCGCTCCCTGACCAAATAGATAAAAAATATTTTAAAAAATACAAAACAAAACAAAAATAGGACCTTGAATCACTAGAGGTTGCAAATCGTGGAAAGACAAATAAGCAGCTGGGGATAGATAAAGGATAGTGACGGGTCTGTGTGCACACCTCTGATGTTCCTGATACGCTGTCTCCAGGCTGGGAAGGGTCTAAAGTTAGGTTGAAGTGTTCACGTACTTAGTCTTGAGAGGAGGATGAGGCAGGCAGGAAGGTGGCAAGTTCGAGGTCAGCTTAGACTATGTAATGAAATCCTGTTTCAAAAAGAGAGAAAGAGGACTCAGCACTTAAGGCGTTTGCCTGCAAAGCCCAGGTTCAGTTCCCCAGTATCCACTTAAAGCCAGATGCACGTGGTAGCACAGACATCTGGAGTTGGTTTGCAGTGGTTAGAGGCCCTGGAGTGCCCATTCTCTCTCCCTCTCTCCCTCTCTCTTTCTCATTCTCTCTGGCAAGTAAATATAAACTAGTCTAAAAGAAGAAAAACGGAGGGAAAGAGGGAGAGAGTAAGAGCGAGGGTGAGAGCAAGCACTAAATTGAAGTTGTTTGGGGGAAGACCTTTTGTTTTGATGTTCTACTTTTTGGTTTGTGGTGGGAAGGCAAAGTATTTTTGTTTGTTTGTTAGTTTTTCAAGGAAGGGACTTTCTCTAGCCCAGGCTGACCTGGAATTCACACTGTAGTCTCAGGGTGGCCTCGAACTCATGGCGATCCTCCTACCTCTGCCTCCCAAGTGCTGGGATTAAAGGCGTGCACCACCACACCCAGCTAGAATAAGCAATTTTTAAGTCCCCCCTCCCCCCATAAGGTCTCACTCTGGCCCAGGCTGACCTGGAGTTAACTATGGAGTCTCAGGGTGGCCTCGAACTCATGGTGATCCTCCTACCTCTGCCTCCCCAGTGCTAGGATTAAAGGCGTGCGCCACCACACCCGGCCAAAATGTTGTTTTTGTATCTGTTGCTTCTTCGGTTCAAAATAATCATTCTTCCAAAGTGGCATATTCTGTTAACTCTGAGTACCCATCAGCAATGTATAACTGCTGTTTTCCTATAGTTTAGACAACAAAGTATATTATGAAACTTTGAATTATTGCTATTAATGTAAAATGTTTCAGAATAATTTTTTAATATTTATTATTCGAGAGAGAGAAGGAGGAGAAGAGGGAGGGAGGGAGGGAAGGAGGGAGGGAGAGAACGGGCACACCAGGGCTTCCAGCCATTGAAACGAATTCCAGATGCTTGCACCCCCTTGTGCATCTGGCTTACATGGGTCCCGGGGAATTGAACCGAGGTGTTTGGCTTTTCAGGCAAATACCTTAACCACTAAACCAGCTCTCCAGTCCTTCGGAATAATTTTTAATTAACTTTTTAAATATTTGTGTATATGCATGTGTATATATGTTTTCATGTGTGTGGGTGTGCATGTGTGAATGCACATGTGGAGGCCAGAGGACATCTCATGTGTCATTCCTTAGGAACACACCATTTACCATTTTTGTTTACCTAGGCAGAGTCTCATTCTAGCCCAGGCTAGCCTCAATCTCACAGCAGTCCTCCTACCTCAGCCTCCTGAGAGCTGGGATCAAAAGCCCATTTACCAGGGGTTGGAGAGATGGCTTAGTGGTTAAGACATTTGCCTGCAAAGCCAAAGGATCCTGCTTCAATTCCCAGAACCCACATAAACCAGATGCACAAGGGGGTGCAAGCATCTGGAGTTCATCTGCAGTGGCTGGTGGACCTGGCGCGCCCATTCTCCTCCTCCCCCCCCCCCGCCTCTGCCTCTCTCTCTCAAATAAGTAATACACACACACACACACACACACAAGAAGTACATATATATATATATATATATATATATATATATATATATATATATATACTTTTTTTTTTTTTAAGTCCATTTACCATTTAAGAGACAGGGACTATGATTATTCTGGAGGTCCCCTATTTGGCTAGACTTGCTGGCCAGGGTCGCCCAGCCACCTGCCTGTCTCCACCTCCCCAGCATTGGGATGACAAAAGCTGCCATGCCCAGCATTCAGTCACTGGCTGAGCTGTTTTCCACTTCTTAATTTGTTTCTTTTTATTTTTTATTTATTTATTTTTTTATCAAGGTAAGGTCTCACTCTAGCCCAGGCTCACCTGGAGTTCACTATGTAGTCTCGGGTTTGCCTTGAACTCACAGGGATCCTCCTGCCTCTGCTTCCTGAGTTCTGGGATTAAAGGCATACATCACCACATCTGGCTCTTAATTTCTTTCTTTTATTTTTTTTTCTTTAAGTACTTTAAATCTTTAAAATTAGCATACAAAGTTTAACCTAGTTTATTTTTAAAAACTCTTACTTGTTTTGAGAGAGAGATGAGAATTTATGGCTTCCTACTATTGCATGCCTACTTAAGATACATGCACCACCCTGTTCATTGGTCTACATGGGCATTGGAGAATCAACCCGGCTGTCATGCTTTGTAAGCAAGTGCCTCTAACGCCTGGACAATTACTCCATCCTATGTTTAATCTAGTTTCTTAAAAAAGGATTTGAGCCAGGAGTGGTGGTGTATGGCTTTAATCCTAGAATTCTGGAGGCTGAGTTAGGAGGATCTCATGAGTTCAAGGCCAGCCTGGAGGTACAAAGTGAGTTTTAGGTCAGCCTAGGAGAGAGTGAGACCTTGCCTCAATTAAAAAAAGAAAAAAAGAAAAATTACCAGGTGTGGTGGCACACGCCTTTAATCCCAGCACTCAGGAGGCAGAGATAGGAGGATCTCCGTGAGTTCGAAGCCACCCTGAGACTACAGAGTGAATTCCAGGTCAGCCTGGGCTAGAGTGAGAGACTCTACCTTGGGGAGGGGGGGAACAAGTTAAAAAAAAATTGAGACACCTTGAGGGTGATTTGTTGGGCAGTGGGTGAATTCAACAGGTGAATACTTTGAACTCCTCAGTATAGATGATCCTGGTTCATTTATTTTGAAGGCCATGTTTTTGGTATACTGCGCCCTGGAGAAGGAACCTGTGCCAATGTCCTTGCCTCCAGCCTTGGTGCCTCCCTCCAAGAGACAGACGGTCAGTATGTCAGGCTCTGTCCCCTCTGCAGCGTCAGCCAGGGAACCGTCTCACTCACTGACACCATTGGGCACTTTCTCTACCAAAGCCCCGATCAGACAGGTAGAGATGTGTTGCCATCACGGGGTGTCGCTGCACGAGTGCGTGGCATGAAGCTGTCGCCATGCAGTAAAGACGTGCGGGTCTCCACTTGAACCTGCATGGCGGGGTGCTCACCCCCTGGCTCTGCTTGGGGTCACGTGTGTGTTTCATTGGCTTTGCCGGGATTCCCCTGAGACTAAAACGTTGGACCTGGAAGATGCCACATGCTAACACGGCATGCTTGCCCTGGCGTCTTAATTGTTTTTGCGTACACTGGAGTTAACTCTTGATCCTTTGGGGTGCGGGGGAGTCAAATGGTTAATTCTGATCGGCCTGTGTCCTTTTCACCTCCTCTGACCTGCTTCTTGTCAAGGTCTAGTATAGGAAGCAAAATAACTGTAGCCTTCCAAGTTGGGGTACTTTTGCTATAGCAAAGAATGCTGTGTGAAGCCACAGGAAATGTAGATTGAGGATGGTCTGAATATTTTTGTTGATGAAGACTTTTCTAGTTACTGTGTTAGAAAGGAAGTTCATAAGTCAACTTTTAACTGTGCTTAAATTTATTTGCTCATTACTTTTTCGAAACCAGTGAAAGTGACATCTATAAGTACGGTCCCAACCAGCGAGTAGTTTTGTCGTTTTTCTCTTTCCACTAGTTTAGAGGCAGAACCCTGTCACTGAGGTGATTGAGTTAGTCTGTCTTGTTCACTGTGATGAGTTGAAAGTGTTGTTTCAAGTCTGTTCATTTTGGCAGAAATAGTCTTTCTCTCCCCGCCCCTCCTTTAGTGGGTCGTGTCCTCCGCAGAAAAAGCTAAATATGATGAGATCTTCCTGAAAACCGACACGGATATGGATGGATTCGTGTCCGGATCAGAGGTCCGAGAAATCTTCCTGAAGACAGGCCTACCTTCTGCCTTACTAGCCCGCATCTGGTAAGATTTTGTAAAATGTGGTTTTGTATCAACTCTAGTTTTGTACATTCTTTGTCTTTGTCTTTTTTAAAAAAATTTTTATTAACATTTTCCATGATTATAAAAAAATATCCCATGGTAATACCCTCCCCCCCCCCACTTTCCTCTTTGAAATTCCATTCTCCATCATATTACCTCCCCATCTAAATCATTGTACTTACATATATACACTACCAACCTATTAAGTACCCTCCTCCTTCCTTCCTCTTTTATGTCTCCTTTTTAACTTACTGGCCTCTGCTACTAAGTATTTTCCTTCTCATGTAGAAGCCCAATCATCTGTAGCTAGGATCCACATATGAGGGAGAACATGTGGCGCTTGGCTTTCTGGGCCTGGGTTACCTCACTTAGTATAATCCTTTCCAGGTCCATCCATTTTTCTGCAAATTTCATTAACTTCATTTTTCTTTACCGCTGAGTAGAACTCCATTGTATAAATGTGCCACATCTTCATTATCCACTCATCAGTTGAGGGACATCTAGGCTGGTTCCATTTCCCAGCTATTGTGAATTAAGCAGCAATAAACATGGTTGAGCACGTACTTCTAAGGAAATGAGATGAGTCCTTAGGATATATGCCTAGGAGTGCTATAGCTGGGTCATATGGTAGATCAATCTTTAGCTGTTTTAGGAACCTCCACACTGATTTCCACAATGGCTGGACCAGATTGCATTCCCACCAGCAGTGTAGAAGGGTTCCTCTTTTCCCACATCCCCGCCAACATTTATGATCATTTGTTTTCATGATGGTGGCCAATCTGACATGAGTGAGATGGAATCTCAATGTAGTTTTAATCTGCATTTCCCTGATGACTATTGATGTAGAACATTTTTTAGATGCTTATATGCCATTCGTATTTCTTCCTTTGAGAATGCTCTATTTAGCTCCATAGCCCATTTTTTGATTGGCTTGCTTGATTCCTTATTATTTAACTTTTTGAGATATTTGTATATCTTTGTAAAATGTGGTTTTGTATCAACTCTAGTTTTGTACATTCTTTGTCTTTTTTTTTTTAAAAAAAAAACCTTTTTATTATTTATTTGAGAGAGGGAGAGGAAGAGACAGAGAGAGAATGAGCACACCAGGGCCTCCAGCCATTGCAAACAAACTCCAGATACATGTGCCACCTTGTGTATCTGGGTTACATGAGTCCTAGGGAATCAAACCTGGGTCCTAAGGCTTTGCAGGCAAGCGCCTTAATAGCTAAGCCATCTATCTCTCCAGCCTCAGGGCCATCTTTTTTTTTTTTTTTTTTTTTTTTTTTTTTTGAGGTAGGGTCTCACTCTAGCCCAGGCTGACCTGGAATTCACTATGGAGTCTCAGGGTGGCCTCGAACTCATGGTGATCCTCCTACCTCTGCCTCCCGAGTGCTGGGATTAAAGGCGTGCGCCACCATGCCTGGCGAAGCTTAGGGCCATCTCTTCATAAATAGGAAATTCAAAGAAAACCTAGGATACATGAGATTCTGTCTCAAAAAAAAGGGGGGGATCTTTCTGAATAATTCTGTAGGACTTATGTGTATTACATATTTACATAAAACACTTTTTTCCTTAAAAAGGCAAATTGTAATATCTTTAATGACTTCATATTGCATGTGATAATGCATGGGCAAATGTTTTGGAGTGTGTCTGCCTGTCACCAGCCTAAGTATAGAGGGGCAGCGGACCCCAGAGGTAGCAGAGGCAGAACTACATAGTTTCAAGGAAACACTTGATAAAATAAAAACAGTGAATAGATCTCCTTTAAAAGAAATGATGGGCTGAGCCGGGCATGGTGGTTCATGTCTTTAATCCCAGCACTCAGGAGGCAGAGGTAGGAGGATTGCCGAATATAGAATGAATTCCAGGTCAGCCTGAGCTGCAGTGTCACGGTGAGATCCTACATCGAAAAACCGAAAAAAAAAAAAAGAGAAAGAAAGAAAGAATGGGCTGGAGAGATGGCTTAGTGGTTAAGACACTTACCTGCAAAAGCCAAAGGACACAGGTTCAGTTTCCCCAGGACCCACAAAAGCCAGATGTACAAGGTGGCACATGCATCTGGAGTTCATTTGCAGTGGCTGAAGGCCCTGGTGTGCCCATTCTGTCCGTCTCTCTCTCTCTCAAAATAAATATGACTGCTGGGCTGAGGAGGTGGCTCAGCAGTTAAAGGTGCCTGCTTTTAAACCTGCTGATACAAGGTCGGTCTCCTCAGTGCCCAGGAGGAGCAGGACACTACGTGGTACAAGCATCTGTAACCCCAGTGTACCTTTGGCAATGAGAGAGAGAGAGAGCTAGGACAATCCAGGTTTGAAAACAGCAACAGCAGAAAGCCTGGCCCATTGCCCGTATACACTACGCACGTGCACACACACGCACGTACACACACAAATTACTAAAGATGGAAGAAAAATTGAAGAGATGATGACTCAAGACTTGGAAAGATTGAACTTAGGTAAATGATAATGGCTACTTCCTTTGAGTGCCTAGAGAAGGCAGTTTTCATATACAGGCTTAGCATTATGCTAAGATTTTTAAAGAGAGAGAGGAGACAGAGTCAGATGGAGAATGGGCACGTCAGGGCCTCAAGCCACTGCAAACAAACTCCAGACACATGTGCCCCCTCATACGTCTGTCCTGGGGAGTTGAACCTGGATCCTTTGGCTTTACAGGCAGATGCCTTAACCGCTAAGCCATCTCTCTAGCCCTCTGCTAATATTTTGATCATACTTTGTCTTTCTCATAGTAACCTCCCAGAATGGGTGTTATCTTAACCTCATAGAAGGGAAACTTAAGACTTGAAGAGGTTATAACAGGCAATATGGAGAAAAGCCAGAAGTCAAGATGTCTGGTAGCTTGGTCTTTTCACCAGGCCACTCAGAGAACTAAACAGTTGAGAAAGACAATAGAAGGAATGTTTGCTGAGTCTTTTCAAGCCACTCTGGACAGACTGACGGACGCACTGGGGCTGCTCCGGGAGTTCTCTCCATGGCAGTGTTCCTCCTGCTGTGACCCTTGTGCCCTTCTCCCAGACTTGTGGGAAGCAAGCTGACATGGACATTTTTACTTGTTTTACAATCGTTTCAGTGCCACAGTTGAGCTAGATTTTCTGAGACTTAGGTTTCATCTTCAACATCTTTTAATGTTAAAAACTTACCACTAAAGTAAGGGAATGTTGGAATTGTTTGGCCCACTACTGCTTCTCCTGTGTAGTTGTTCTAGAAACTGGTACAAGCACAGAGGAAGCCACATAGAGGCCTCTGCTTAGCACCAGGGAGAAAGAATGAGAACGGGCACACCAGGGCCTCCAGCCACTGCAAACGAACTCCAGACACATGGGCCATCTTGTGCATCTGGCTTATGTGGGTCCTGGGGAATCGAACCTGGGTCCTTTGGCTTCGCCGGCAGATGCCTTCTTAACCACTAAGCCATCTCTCCAGTCCTCTTTTTAGCATCTTAATTTGGTCTACTTCTTTAACATTTGTGTGTTTTGGGCAAGCTGCAAGTTGGTGTGTCCTTTTTTTCTTTTTTTTGGCTTTTGGTTTTTCGAGGTAGGGCCTCACTCTAGCCCAGGCTGTCCTGAAATCTCACAGTGGCCTCAAACTCACGGTGATCCTTCTACCTCTGCCTCCCGAGTGCTGGGATTATTAAAGGCGTGCCTCACCACGCCTGGTTCTTTTTTTTTTTTTTTTTTGATTCAGATAATTATTTTTTAAAAATACGCATAGTTGACTCAGGAGGCACCATGGTGCTGAAAAGAAGTGACAGGAGTGCTCAGCTCTGCAGTATCTTTATCACACCTTCCAAGGCCCAGGGTCCATTGAGGAAGAGGTGGCGGAAAGAATGTAAGAGCCAAAGGAAGGGTAGGACTCCTTACAACGTGCTCCTCCAGACACAAAATGGCCTGGGTATCCATGACCTCACAGTGCCTGACAATACCTACACAAGACCCTCATAATAGGAGGAAAAGATCATGACATCAAAATAAAAGAGAGACTGATTGAGAGGGGGAGGGGATACGATGGAGCGTGCAGTTTCAAAGGGGAAGGTGGGGGGAGGGAGGGCAGTACCATGGGATATTGTTTATAATCATGGAAGCTGTTAGTAAAAAAATTTTTTTTTGAAAAAAAAATACGCATAGTCAAAAAGAAATCCTGTTTTGAAAAGCGTGTGGTGATTTTTGGGCTTCCAGGCACTTGGGCATTTTTCTTTCTGTTGATTCGCGTAGGGCCTTATGCGACACCAAGGGCTGCGGGAAGCTTTCGAAGGATCAGTTCGCCCTGGCCTTCCACCTGATCAACCAGAAGCTTCTGAAGGGCACCGACCCCCCTCACGTCCTTCCTCCCGAGATGGTTCCCCCGTCAGACAGGAGCAGCTCGCACAAGGTAAGACCGCCAAAGGGCAGACCCGCACGCACGCCAGAGAGGGGCCAGTGCTCTTGGAAGGCGTGACGTCGATTTCCATCGAATATTGGAGAAAATGGATCTGCCTAGGAATGGAGCAGTATATTCACTGTTAGGGGTTTAGCACTCACCTGTAAACATGCTCGCCTGCCTTCTAGAACTCCGTGGACTCGAGCTCGTTTAACCTCACTGCTCATTACATAGATGACAACTTCATCTGTCCACCTTAAGTTGGATTTTATTTTATTTATTTTATTTCAGAGACAGGGTCTCATACATCCCAGGCTGACCTCTAGCTTACTACGTACTTGAGGATAGCCTTAAGCTCTCCATACTCCTGACCCCACTTCCTAAGTACTGGGGTCACCGGCGTGTGCCATCTTGCCTCGTTCACTCTTTATGAACAGCGTAAAAAGTGAAAGGATATTTATAAGAATGAAATTACTCGGTCTCACTGTGATAAAAGTACAGATTTGGAAGCAAAATCTAGGAATGGCAGTTGCTTAGTGTCAGGTTGACATCAGAATGGCCCTTAAGGACAGCAGCAGGTTGAGGAGACATCTCCATGTGGTTTTTGCCACAGGATGACCCTGTTCCCAACCGTACAAGCTGAACCTCCTATATGAACAGCGAGAAGCCGTTACCTGGGGTTCCCGACTAAAGTGGGAATTTTCAAAACAGCTTCGTTTTAGCCACACTGTGCCTTAATTCCCCCTCCCCCCCATCTAAAAACCCTTCCTAATTTATCACATGCATATCTTGGTCTTTAATGAACCCTTAGAAGTACTTGTTCACTCTAGTGTCTAGTTGCCTTTAAAACTAAACACTTCAACCAACTGTGGAGTAGCGCCTGACATGCAAAACAGTAAGACCCCATCTCAAAAGAACAAGAAACACAATTTCAACCCTCTTTTCACTTAAACGGGATGTTGTTTGCCGTCTCCTGAGTGTTGCATACAGCACATGCGCCTTTAATCCCAGCACTTGGGAGGCTGCGGTAGGATTTCCTGGGGCTCTAGAGTGAGTTTCAGGTCAGCATGGACTAGAGTGAGACCCTGCCTCAGGAAAATGGGGAGAAAAAAAAAGAAAAAATTAAATATTTGGTTTTTGCATTAATTTTATAACAGACATTTTAAAAATCCATTTTAACCTAATAAAAACCAAAACTGGATTTGTTTTCAAGTAAGCTAAGTGGAATTTACCACTACCAGGTACAGAGTTTTTTGTCTTTTTTTTTTTTTTTTAAGCAAAATTACATTCCATTATTTGCTTTGTGAGTTTTGGGGCATGGCATTTTATGAATTTTTTTTTTAATTTTTATTTATTTATTTATTTGAGAGCGACAGACACAGAGAGAAAGACAGATAGAGGGAGAGAGAGAGAATGGGCGCTCCAGGGCTTCCAGCCACTGCAAACGAACTCCAGACGCGTGTGCCCCCTTGTGCATCTGGCTAACGTGGGACCTGGGGAACCGAGCCTCGAACCGGGGTCCTTAGGCTTCACAGGCAAGTGCTTAACTGCTAAGCCATCTCTCCAGCCCTTATGAATTTTTTTTAGATCTTTCTTGGTAGATGTCATGGGCTCCCTAAGTTGTGGAAAAGGCTGAAAGTGCTGGTACCCCAAAAGACAAAGTTTACTGAGTTTTTATTTATTTATGCTGTTATGTAACTGCCTCGCCTATGCAGCACTGCGAATTTCACCTATGTAGATTATTTTTCTCTGCCTTCTTAATTTTTATAAATTCCTGAGACTCCCACCAACACAAATTGCAAAATTGACTTAAGCCTGTCCATAGCAGTAGGCACTTGGAGTTTGTATGCAGTTTTCAATTTAGTAGACTCATCAGACGTCCACTCACTAGAGCATTCAATTGTTTCTTTGTATCTGATTCATTGATACAGGATTTTATAACTCTTATCTACTGACTAAAAATTGTAACTTTAAAAATTAAGGTTTGCAGTTATCCTTCAAATAGTGTCCTTTCTCTATAGATCCTGATTTTTTTTTAAAAAAAGATTTTTTTTTTGGCCACTTGAACTAATCCTGTTTTTGAATGTTGCTTCCCTTTCTTTTTCTTTCTTTTTTTCTAGCTTGGACTTTTTTCAGTTTCCGCAATACTCCGCTTTCGCCTTTCTTTCCTGTCCATTCCTTAACTCTTCCCCTCTCAAGGTTAGAGTGCTAACCCTCCTTCCTCAAGGTCAGAGCTTTACGTTACGCCTTTTTCTGTCATTGTAGTTTTGGATACCAAAATATATTTTGGCCTCAGAGGCTTTTTATATGCAGCAAAGTTAATGTAAAGAAGAAAACAGTTAAGCTGCATGCTTTTTGTCACGTCGCTTGGTCCCTGCATGCATGTGGCTCATAGGCGCATGGATCCGCTGAAAGTCACCATTGTGTAATTTCTACGAGATGCACAAAGCAATGTGTGAAAAAAGATTTTGAAACAAGGACATGCTGCATCGTTTGTGCACCTGACACGTGCTTAGATGCAATGTCAGCCCAACTTTTCTGCGCTTCGTGCTTGCATGCTGTTTTGGTCCCCCGTGTCATTGGAGGCTGAGCTAATTCATTTCACTTCATCTTCTTATTTGATGGTATCTTAATAGAAAAACTGTTACATGCGCATTACTTTTTGAAAAAGTGACAGAAGAACTGTGGAAATCACATGTTCCTTGGGGTGCTGGCACCCCTGGAAGCAAATGCCTTAGCAGCATTGAAGTGATAGAGGTGCCTGTTGGTGGTGAAAGCGAGACTGGGTGCTGTTTTCAAATATTTGTTCACCTGTCTAGCCCAGACTTACTCATAGGTATAACGATCTCATTCAGAAATACAGTTTAACGTTCTCTATGTATCACTAAGAAGGGTCTGTTTATCAGTGGGGCACAGTGAAACACTTCAGCATTATGGTTAAGAGCCGAGCGTGATCACATAGGCTCCCAATGTCAGCACTTGGGAGGCTGAGGCAGGAGGATTGTAGCAAGTTTGAGCCTGGGCTACATAGGGAGTTCAAGACTCGCCTTGGCTCTATGCAGGGATACCCTGCCTCAGCTCTCCCTCTCAAAAGAAATGTGTTTAGTATGAACTTGTAGTTAACCTGAAGTTGAAAGTACCATTAGTTGAATCAGTATAGATGAGTTTTAGTGTCAGTCGCCAAAATCAGTAGGACCAAAGCTGCACTGATTAAAAACCATGTAGGGAGGAGTCGGGAGAGAATTCAGCTGGGAAAGTGCCTAGTCCCACATCGTAGGACCTGAGTTCCTTCCCTAGCACCCACCTGGGAAAGCTGGGCATAGTGGCATGTGCCTGTAATGGCAGCTGAGGGGAAGTGGCACCAGGACAATTGCCAGGGTCTACTGGTCAGCCAGCCTAGCCCACTTGCTGAGTTCCAAGCCAGTGAGGGGTCTCGTCTCGACATGGTGGGCAGTGCACCTGGGGAGCCACTCTCTCTGCCCTCCACACACACAAGGAATTATTCGCCCAACTGTATTGATCTCTATATCAATTTTACTTTTAGCATGATAGTTTCCTAACTGATCTCGGACCTATCAGTGCCAAAGGGCATAGAATGAAATGGCCCTTCAATTGGATCAGACGATTATTTATTGATCAGCGCATTCACTTAGAGCAGTCTGTCTCCTCAGCTCTGAAATGGGGTTAGTAACGACTGCCCTACTTAACAATCCATGTTTTACGTTGCTTTTGGGAAATGACGAATGCGTTTGGCGGTGCTTAGTGTACTTTCAGTGACCATAAAAGAACAAAGTATATAGAAAATATATACAAAATATATCAAAATGAAAAAAAAAAAAAGGTGAGGAGATAGGCTTGTTGTGAACCGCTTAAGTTTCTTCTGATGTGCCTGTTGGTGACATACATCAGATTTACATAAGTATTCGTTCTGTTAAATCCCATGTTCTGCTAATGATGTCATCGGTAGAGTTTAGACTCCACATGTTCAAGTGTCATGGTTTTGTCTTGGGTTTTGTTTTTGTTTTCCGAGGTAGGGTTTCACTCTAGCCCAGGCTGACCTGGAACTCACTCTGTAGTCACAGCGATCCTCCCACCTCGGCCACCCCGAGTGCTGGGATTAAAGGCGAGCGCGCCGGCTCAAGGGTCACTTTTAACACTTCCAGAAGGTGAGGACAGCGGTTTCCACGGTGCCGCGGTTAACACGCTCGCCTCACCACCGTTGGGCGACGGATTTGTCAGCCCGACTGTGGCACTGGGTGTAAATGAAGTATCCTGCTCTGCCTTCAGGACATGAGTCACAGTCCATCCAGGAAACGTCTCCAGGTTAGAAATGAAAATCATGCAGCCAGTCAGCAAACAGGATTCAGATCAAACCCAAACGTTAGATCGACAGGTATTATTCACAAACCAATTCTATTAGCTTTGTTGTGGAAAGAAAGGCGCAAATGCTGGGCAGAGCCCTTCCTGCCTGTACTCAGAGCAAACGCAAGGTAGAGGCAGGAAGGTTAGGAGTTCAAGGTGACCCACCTGAGCTTCATGATGAGCTCCCGCCTCAGAAATTAATAAACAAGAAAGACGGCAGGAAAGGACAAAGCAGACAACTAATGTAAAAGATGTTCATATGTAAAGAATTTCATACGTAGTGGTGATTAATACTGCTGTGGAACATGCCCGAACAGTTGGTAAATAGGCAGTATTTGACAAATTAAATTGGTCGAATTGAAACTGTTTTGGCATACAGCTAAACACATAATTATAATGACATATTCGTAGTTATATAAATGCATTACAAGTGTTCATACTGCGGTAAAATGTAATCCTCTGTATGCATGCATGCATAGCTTTTAGCATTGTTTCAGTGTCTAGATTTATATTATGTAATTTGTAGCAGTGACCTATAACTTATGAACTCTTTGCTTTTAGAGCACCATAGGATCAAGTCCCGCTGCGGATTTCTCTGCTATTAAGGAGCTAGATACCCTTAACAATGAAATTGTTGACCTGCAAAGGTACGTAAACTAACGTTCCAGCTGACTGTACAAGTGCACCCGCGGAGAGGGGCAGACACGCAGCATTTGTATGTTACATAGGCATATCCCTTCTGTTTCTCATGCATGCTTTGACAGATGCTACTTGCTTTACTTCAATTTGAATGGAATTAGCAGATTTTATTTCCTTAAATGTAAGGCAACTTTTCATTGCAAATGTGCTATTTATTTTTTTATTTACCACTGGAAACAATTCAAAACCACTACCCAGGAGCCACTGGCATGCCAGATAGTATGTAAAAGCTGGATCTGAGCCAGGCGTGGTGGGGCACACCTTTAATCCCAGCACTTGGGAGGCAGAGGTAGGAGGATCGCCGTGAGTTCGAGGCCACCCTGAAACTCCGTAGTGAATTCCAGGTCAGCCTGGGCTAGAGTGAGACCCCCCCCAAAAAAAGGTGGGTCTGGTGGCACAGGCCTATTGATCAGCTACTGTTGAGGCCAAGGGGGAAGAATTGCAAATTCAGCATCAGCGTCTGCAACTTTGAGACCCTGTCTCACAGTTAAAAATTCAAAGGGGATTAGAGATACAGGTCAGCATAGTGTGCTTAACCTTGCATGCGAGATTAAATGTGTGGTTTATAGTGGAGCAAATGATAATTTTTCTTTAACTTTAGATATTTGAATAAAAGGTTAGATTAAACTTACTACCTTTTATTTTGGGTTATTTTCTCTCCCTCTCTCTTTCCCTCCCTCCCTTCCTTTCTTTTTTTTAATTTTTATTTTTTAATATACTTGACAGAGAAAGGAGAGTGGGAGAGGGGGGAGAGAATGGGCGCACCAGGGCCTCCAGCCACTGCAAACAAACTCCAGACGCGTGCGCCCCCTTGTGCATCTGGCTAACGTGGGTCTTACTGCCACTTACGTCTTCGGGACACTTTCATCTTGTAGAGCTCAAACTGTGCCCGTTAAATGGTAACTGTTTGTACTCCCTTCCCTTTCAACCCGGTTCTCTTTTCTTTTTTTTAATTTTTTTTGTTGTTTAATTATATTTATGTATTTGAGAGCAACAGACAGGCAGACAGAGAAAGAGGCAGAGAGAGAGAGAATGGGCGCGCCAGGGCCTCCAGCCTCTGCAAACGAACTCCAGACGCGTGCGCCCCCTTGTGCATCTGGCTAATGTGGGACCTGGGGAACCGAGCCTCCAACCGGGGTCCTTAGGCTTCACAGGCAAGTGCTTAACCGCTAAGCCATCTCTCCACCCCAATAAAAAAAAATATTTTTTAAATATTAAAAAAAAAAAAAAATATATATATATATATATATATATATATATATATGTATGTATATGTATATTTGAGAGAGAGAAAGAGGCAGAGAGAGGGCTGTCTGTGTCTTAACTACTGTGAATACTAGCATTGTGCCCAGTCTTGGCGGCTCTGCATTCCATTCTTTGACGTATATCCCCCAAAGTGGGATGGGCTGAATCATACTTAACTGCCCATCTGTTTGTATGTTAGGGATTTTCCTTGAGAATCTGATGAAATCTCTCTGCCTCTTTAAAAGAAAAAGAAAAAGTGTGAGGCCCGGAGATGGCTCAGGGAGAATTGTGCAAACGTAAGGACCTAAATGTGGCTCCCTGGCGCACACATAAAAGCCGGGCATGGTGGCATAGACCTGTAATCCCAGCAACGGGCAGGCAGAAACGCGAGCCTCCTAGCGCTTCCTGGCTCGGTAGTCTAACCGGATTTGTGAGCTCCAGGCTTAGTGTGAGACTTGGTCTCAAAAACCCAGGAGGAGGGCTGGAGAGATGCTTTAGCAGTTAAGCGCTTGCCTGTGAAGCCCAAGGACCCCGGTTCGAGGCTCGATTCCCCAGGACCCACGTTAGCCAGATGCACAAGGGGGCGCATGCGTCTGGAGTTCGTTTGCAGAGGCTGGAGGCCCTGTTGCGCCCATTCTCTCTCTCTCTCTCTCTCTCTCTCTCTCTCTCTCTCTGTCTCTTTCTCTGTTGCTCTCAAATAAATAAACAAAAATAACAAAAAAAAAGTTTAAAAAGCTGAGGAGGAGAGATGCTAGGGAAGGCAGCCGACCTCAGCTTCTGGCCTTTGGACGCATGCTCATACACACTTACACATGAACACACGCATGTAGCCCCCACACACATGTGCAAAATTAAAAGTGTAAAATTTTTTTTATCTATGTAACCCGTTTTTTATTTCTAAAGCTGCTTGCCAGGCATGGTGGCGCACACCTTTAATCCCAGCACTCGGGAGACAGAGATAGGAGGATTGCTGTGAGTTCGAGGCCACCCTGAGACTACAGAGTAAATTCCCAGGTCAGCCTGGACTAGAGTGAAACTCTACCTTGAAAAATGGGGGGAAAATAAAAAGATTCTAGATTCTTAAAAGCTATCAATTTTTAGGAATCTTTGCTTTGAAAGCAAAATGCTTCCAGTAGAGAATGTTCTGACATAGGAAAAGGAGGAAGAAACTTAGAGCTGGCTTCAGTCCCTTGGGTAACAGTGTCCCTGCAAATTATGCTGAAGCAAGAGTTAACCATTGTAACTTGTGCTGGCGTCCACTTCCTTCTTGTCCCTGTTCTTTTAGGAAGGACACGGGGAAGTGAAAGCCACATCCTATCATGTCTGCATGTCTGGTTTGGGGCCACAAAACAGGGCAGGTGATTGCTATAGTAGCTGCTGGATAAGTACACAAAATGAATTATTTTGGATGCAAAAAGTAAACTTTCATTTCTCCTCTGAAAAAAATGAGTCATCTAATCTTTGATGCTTTGGTTTTGTATAAGCCATGCCCCAAAGTTTATTTCTTGTTGTATTGTAGTTGGGATCTTTTTTTTTTTTTTTAAGATAGGTTTCTAAGCTGACCTGGAATTTGCTATGTAGTCTCAAGGTGGCCTTGAACTCATGGCACTCCTACCTCTGCCTCCTGAGTGCTGGGATTAAAGGCGTGCCCCGCCACCCTGGCTAGGGATCTGTTTTTAATAATTATCCCTCTCTCTCTCTCTGTCTGCCCCCCCCCATGTAATAAATGAAATATATACATATATATTAAAAGTTCAGAGCTGGAGAGGTGGCTTAGTTAAGATACTTGTCTGCAAAGCCAAAGGACCCAGGTTTGATTTCCCAAGACCCATGTAAGCTAGATGCACAAGGTGACTCATGAGTCTGGAGTTCGTTTGCACTGTCTGGATACCCTGTCATGGCATTCTCCCTCTTTATTCCTCTTTCCCTTTCTCTTCTCTCTGCCTCTGTTTCTCTCCCTCAAATAAATAAATATAAAAACATATTCAAGCCAGGCGTGGTGGTGCAGCCTTCAGTCCCAGCACTCGGTGAGGCAGAGGTAGGAGGATCGCCATGAGTTTGAGGCCACCCTAAGACTACATAATTAATTCCAGGTCAGCCTGGGCTAGAGTGAGACCCATCTATGTCCAAATAAATAAATAAATACATTTTAAATTATAAAAGAAAGAAAAAACAACACCTCAAAACTGAGAGATTTACTTGTTGAGATACATCAGATGCCTACAAATATTTGCAGTCTGTATCTTAAAAAAAGTTCAAAAATTGTGTGTTTGTCTGCTATTCCCCAGAAAATTATAAATAAGTGCCCAATTTTAATCTTACTTGGCATATAGTAGATGTTTAATAAATATTCGTTGAAAGAATGAAGTAATACATAGTTACATATATAATTAATGCAAGTTTTAGAGAAACTAAAAACTGGGGGCTAGAGAGATGGCGTAGTGAGTAAGCTGCTTGCCAGCAAAGCCAAAGGACCCAGATTTTTCTTTTTTGTTCATTTTTATTTATTTATTTGAGGGTGACAGAGAGAGAGAGAGAATGGGCACGCCAGGGCTTCCAGCCACTGCTAATGAACTCCTGACGCATGCGCCCCCTTATGCATCTGGCTAACATGGGTCCTGGGGAATCGAGCCTCGAACTGGGGTCCTTAGGCTTCACAGGAAAGCGCTTGACCGCTAAGCCATCTCTCCAGCCCCAGGATCCAGATTTGATTGCCCATTACCCATGTAAAAGTAGACGTACAAGGTGGCGCATGTGTCTGGAATTTGTTTGCATTGAGGCCCTGGTGTGCCCATTCTCTGTCTATCTGCCTCTTTTTCTCTCTGTGTGTCTCAAATAAGTAAATATTTTAAAAAAGAAATTAAAAGCTTAAACCTAAAAATCAGTCTTTCTCCTTAAACTTTTTTTTTTCTGTTTATTTTTATTTATTTATTTGAGAGCGACAGACAAAGAGGCAGATATATATATAGAGAGAGAATGGGTGTGCCAGGGCCTCCAGGCCATTGCCAGCAAACCCCAGACGCATGCGCCCTCTTGTGTATCTGGCTAACGTGGGTCCTGGGTAACTGAGCCTCAAACCATGTTCCTTAGGCTTCACAGGCAAGGCTTGACCACTAAGCCATCTCTCCAGCCCTCTCCTTAAACTTTTAAGTCTTTATGAACTCAGTGAATTCTTAGAGCAAACAAGCACCTAACTTCAGACTCATTTGAACTAAAAAAAAACACACACACACACAAAAACGAACACTCTCTCAGCAGCTCTGTACTCTTCACTGCTGTTGTCTAGCTCTGGGCTTCTGCTTTCCAAGATGCAGGAGAGTCTGGATATTCTGTGGCCTTCCAACAGCTGTCACTGAGAGGTTCAAAAATAAATAAAACTCGACACAACCCAGAAACCTGTGAAGACTTAGCATTTCCTGCATATCCAAAGTCTGCATCGTTTTACCATAGTTCTGAAGTTTTTTTTTTTTAATTTTTTTGTTTATTTTTATTTATTTGAGAGCGGCAGAGAGAGAGAGAGAATGGGCGCGCCAGGGCCTCCAGCCACTGCAAATGAACTCCAGATGTGTGCGCCCCCTTGTGCATCTGCCTAACCTGGGTCCTGGGGAATCAAGCCTTGCTTAGGCTTCACAGGCAAGCGCTTAACCGCTAAGCCATCTTTCCAGCCCATTCTGAAGTTCTTTTATAATCTCATCCCCATGGGCCGATTGAGCCATATCTACCGTATGCAAACCTTCCATCCCAGAAAAATGAGTCTGCCTAGAATTTCCTCATGTTTGTCTGCTTTTCTTTTTCACTTACAATTTTAACCGTGTTGTGTTATTAGTTTGTGGTATTGGAGAGTGCACCAAGGACCTGTGTGAGGCGTTTCCCATGGGCCTGTGTATGCCCCGGCTCTTTGTAAAAAAGAAAATTCTTAAAAAAAAGAAAAATCTGACCCCTGCTGATTAGCTGTCATAGTGTTGGAAGGTGCTGGAGGAGAGAAGCCTTGCCCAGGGTGGGCCTTGCATTACACACAGCTGTCAAGCCTGCCAAGCTGTGCCCACTGATGCCAGAACGGCATATCTATTACACCAATCTGCTGCGGTGGTTGCCAGCATCTGTGATTGGATTTGGAGCCCCATCCACTGGAAAGAATTTCCATGCCTAGCCCTGCAAACCAAGTGAAAAATCCCATGGCTGAGGAGGCTCCAGGCATAAGGAAGGAAGCTATGCCATCACTTGGCTTAAAGGGGCATGTTGTGCCCTTCAAGTTGCCCTCCTGAGTGTCTGTGTGTGCCCATAGATGGAGCGCTGCCCTCAGCTTTGGTTTGTATCAGCCCCTCCGAGGAGCGAGGTCGGGAGAGAGAGGATGTGGGGAGCGTTTTGAGACGTGTTGGCTGCACTCAAGAGCTCACAGTGGCTGCGGGGGCCTGCGTGTGACCCCGTGAAGTGCCTCAGCTGCTGAAGGTTGCATGTGCTAAAACGACCCCCACCTATTTGTAAGCAACCCTAATTAAATTCAGGGGGTCACAGGCCCAGAACCCTAACTAAGCTCAGTGGGACCCACATAGAGACACACACATACTCAAGAGACTTCGACTACCCAATAGAAGAGGGGCTACCCAATGAGAAGAAGGGGCTCCGTGGGAGAGGGAAGGGGAATAAAGAAAGTGACGGGAGGTCATACAGAACCAGTAGGATGTATATGAGTATATATTACAGAAGGGCATATTTTAGTTTGTTCACATGATTGTGGGAACTGATGATTTTGAAATCTATAGAACAGGCAAGCAGGCTGTAGACCCAAGGAAGAGTTGATATTACAGCTGAAGTCTGGAGACAGAATTCCCTCATCTACTTTACTCAGTCTACCATGCCCGGCCACAAATAAACCTTTTCTTTTCTTTGTTTACGAGATAGGGTCTCACTGTAGCCAAGGCTGACCTGGAATTCACTATGGAGTCTCAGGGTGGCCTCGAACTCACAGCGATCCTCCTACCTCTGCCTCCCGAGTGCTGGGATTAAAGGCGTGCACCACCACGCTTGGCATGTTTCTTCCTATTACGAGGGTCTTGTGTAGGTAGTGTCAGGCACTATGAGGTCATGTATATCCAGGCCATTTTGTGTCTGGAGGAGCACGTTGTAAGGAGTCCTACCCTTCTTTTGGCTCTTGCATTCTTTTTTTTCTTTTCTTTTTTTTTTTTTGGTAATTCTGTGGATTTACTTATGGTCAACATATTAATTTAAAATTCCCTGCTGAAGCTGGGTGTGGTGGCACACGCCTTTAATCCCAGCACTTGGGAGGCAAAGGTAGGAAGATCACAGTGAAGTCCAGGCCACCCTGAAACTACATAGTGAATTCCAGGTTACCCTGAGTGAGACCTGACCTCAAACTCGAAAAAAAAAAAAAAAAAAAAAAGTTCACTTCGACTGGTGTGGTGGTGCACATTTTTTTTTGAGTATATTTTTTTAATTTTTAATTTTTTTTACTTTTTTCCCTCAAATTTTTGTTAACATTTTCCATGACTATAAAAAATATCCCATGGTAATATCCTCCCTCTCCCCCCCACCTTCCCCTTTGAAATTCCATTCTCCATCATATGGCTCTTGGATTCTTTCTGCCACCTCTTTTACAGTGGACCCTAAGCCTTACTGGGCAGTTTGGTGAGCATAGTATATACATTTAGCCAAACAGCAGCAGACGTTACACCCCAAGGGCTCATGACTACCCCTGTGGTAGGATATATTCCCTCCCATGCAGCGAGCCTCCAGTTATTTTTCATTTTTATTTATTTATTTGAGAGAGACAGAATATGGACATGCCAGGGCCTCCAGCCACTGCAAATTCCAGATGCACGTGCCACCCTGTGCATCTGACGTATGTGGGTCATGGAGAATTGAACCTTCTTCCTTTGACTTTGCAGGCAAGCACCTTAACCACTAAGCTATCTCTCTAGCCCTGGACTATTTTAAATATTTTTAAATGTATGTTTATGCATTTGGAAGCACAGACAGAAGATAGAGAGAATGGGTGGGCCAGGACCTCCAGCCCTGGCAAATGGACTCCAGATGTGTGCGCCATTTAGTGCTTCTTGTTTTATGTGGATACTGAGGAATCGAACTCGGGTCATTGGGTTCTACAGGCAAGTGCCTAAACTGCTGAACCATCTCTCCAGCCCTTAATTCTGGACTTTGTTTCTAAAGTGCTTTGAGAAAACCATACAGTGAGTTCCTAAAAGTGAAGAACAGATAGTTGTGAATGATTGAACCCAGCTCTGGTGGCAGAGGATCCAGTGAGTACACCATGTCTTCCACAGCCTTCTAGATTGTCCTCTGAGTTTGTCGTAACCATAAGCACTACATTAGCAGTGCATCAACATTATTTAAAGTACTGCAAAACATTAATCCCCAGGTCAAAAGCCTGCATCTTTCTAATTACACGACATTTTGTGTATTTCTCCATTTAAATCCAAATGGTGAAGTGATTGCCATCTGCATATGAAAAATAAGACATATCCTCTAAAAGGTTAAATCAAACAGCTTTCATGGGGGCTGGAGAGATGGCTTAGCAATTAAGGCATTTGCCTATAAAGCCAAAAAGGACCCAGGTTTGATTCCCCAGGACTCACATAGGCCAGATGCACAAGGGGGCGCACACATCTGGAGTTAGTTTGCTGTGGCTGGAGGGCCTGGTGTGCCCATTCTCTCTGTGTCTCTCTAAAATTAAATTAAAAAAAAACAAAAAACTTTTGTGGCAGGTGAGATTAGAATCCAGGTCTCCAGGGTTTTGTTCGTTTTCTTGTTCTCCCTTAGACGACCAAAGACTACATAGTGAGAAAAGACTGGATAATGAGAAGAGCATGCTTTTTGTCTCTGCCTTGTAATACTTAAGCTACTTAATAGTATGAACATATTAAAGGTTATTTACCCTAAAGGAATATTACAGCTAAGTATCAGGATTGAATTGTTAGGAATACAGCTTTCTGTTTTCTTGGTTTTTTTCTTTTTTCAAGGAAGGGTCTCACTGTATCCCAGCTGACTTGGAACTTACTATGTAGTCTCAGAGTGGCCTCAAACTCACAGCGATCCTCCTACCTCTGCCTCCCAAACACTGGGAATAAAGGAGTGTTCTGCCACACCTGACTTTTTTTCTAATAATCTAGTTTTTACCTTTTTGTTTTTTTTTTTGTTTTGTTTTGTTTTGTTAGAGTCTTATCGGTTCTTATATTCAGAAAAAAAAAGGCAAAGCCCACAAAAAATATATCTGGGAAGGACTTTGAAGGTGATCTAACCCTGTCTCTATGATAATAGAAATTGTATCAGTGTTAAGACAGGTAGCTCTCGCCGTTCCTATAAACAGAACCAGGGGAAATGGAACTAGACTCATTTTGTGAACTTGACTGTTTTGACTCCTTCCTATTAGGGTTGTGCAGTTATTAACCATGAGCTCTTGAAAAACCTCTCTGCTGTGTACCTCTTTCTTCCAAATTGGCACTCACTAAGACTTTGGAAGATAGAGGCTGGAGAGATGGCTCAGCCGTTAAGACGCTTTGCAAAGCTTGTCATCGTGGGTTCGATTCCCCAGGACCCACATAAAGCCAGGTGCACAAACTGACACACGTGTCTGGAGTTGGTTTGCAGCAGCCCATTCTCTTTCTGTTTCTCTTGGTCTCTGCATGCAAATAAATAAATTTAAAAAAAGGGGGGGGGCTGGAGAGATGGCTTAGCGGTTAAGCGCCTGCCTGTGAAGCCTAAGGACCCCGGTTCGAGGCTCGGTTCCCCAGGTCCCACGTTAGCCAGATGCACAAGGGGGCGCACGCGTCTGGAGTTCTTTTGCAGAGGCTGGAAGCCCTGGCGCGCCCATTCTCTCTCTCTCCCTCTATCTGTCTTTCTCTCTGTGTCTGTCGCTCTCAAATAAATAAATTTAAAAAAAAATAAATAAATAAAAATAAAAACACCTTACAAGTCCCCAGAAGCTCCTGAAATGCACCGGCACCGGCGTCTCTCTCAGGTAGCACAAAGCTCTTTCAGGTAGTGATCGTTGCTAGCGAGAGGCGACTGTCCTATCCACATGGCTGCCTGCGAACCTTGCTAAGAAGTTCAGGGTGTAGCTTCTATGTGACAGAAGACCCTTCTCACCCGTGCTTCTGTGTGTAACCCACCAAACTCACTGGTTCACTGAGTTAAAGATTGTGGTTTTATTTATTTTTATTTGAGAGAGAGAAGGGGAGAGAGAGAAAATGGGCACCCCTGAAAATGAGTGTGGCCCTAGACTCGCCTTGAGACACGAGAATAACGTGGATGTCTACGTAGATGTCCACACCCCTGAAAATGAGTGTGGCCCTAGACTCGCCTTGAGACACGAGAATAACGTGGATGTCTATGTAGATGTCCACACCCCTGAAAATGAGTGTGGCCCTAGACTCGCCTTGAGACAAGGAAAGGACAGCTGGCATCTCTGAAATGTAATCTAAGTTAACGAGAAAAATCACTTGGCTTTCAGTCTGAATTACAGGGCGCTTTTCAAATATCACTAGATAGACATGACTTGGAAATTCAATTCTAGTGCCTGCCTTGTGCTAGGAATTCCTAAAGATGCTCACATTTGATTGAACCAACAGTAGTCTTGAGCATATGTTTGGAGGCATCTCCACGGATCCCCGACCCCGGGATCGCCCAGGGGAAGGTGGATCCTTTGGGCTTCCTCCATCTTCCTCAGAGTCCTGCCTGGCGAGAGCGAGTCCACTGTAGGGCTCCCCTGGCTCCCCTCGTGGTCCTGTTCTCCTGCCTGCACCTTGATCCTTGCAGTAGCCACTGGACTGAAGCAGCCAGCAGAGCCCAAAAGCCAAAAAGGAGGAGCAAAGAGAGTGGAAATGATGCACGCCCGCGTGTGCAGTGCCCATCCGGAGTACCATATAACGGTTCCCATCTGTACCCCCGTCTACTTGGAAGGGGCACTGGCTTTGTGCGGAATCCTTCTGAGAGGACCAGGGGAGGGGGAGCGGGCCTGGCTTTCCTGGGGCTTTTCTCCTACTGCAGAGGGACCAAGAACACTCATCTGCCCACGTAAGAAAGAAAGCAATTCCAAGACTGAGCTTGAGGTATTTGATATTTTCAGACACGTTCCCCCTGTGTTTCTCTATATCTCGATTTTTACCTACTTTGATAAGGTTTGAAAGATGGGGGGTCTCCTTTGCATAATGGAAGGACACGGTGGCAGCAGTGATTCACAAGGTGAGGTGCTGTTTGAAATCCCCAGAACATCGCCGCCCACATTACCACCCATCTGACCGACAGTTAGTGAGCTGAGCTCGGCCATCTCAGATACTTAAAATAACAGCGTACCAACAGCTTGACTTGTGTGCGCTGTCTTCCATACTGATCTTAAGATCCTGGTGTGTACATATCCAAAACAGTTGTGTTTTGTCCCCATTTTGGTTTTCAAGGTAGGGTCTCAGTCTAGCCCAAACTGGCCTGGAATTTACTATGTAGTCTCAGGCTGGCCTGGAACTCACAGCAATCCTCTTACCTCGGCCTCCCCTGGGTTTAAAGGCGTGCGCCGCCACGCCTGGCTTGTCTGCGTTTAAAGCCTCACTTTATTACACAAGGGGAGAAATACAAATAAAGAATGCAGTTTGGAGCCGGGCGTGGCGGCGCACGCCTCTAATCCCAGCACTCGGGAGGCAGAGGTAGGAGGATCGCCGTGAGTTCGAGGCCACCCTGAGCCTACATAGTGTATTCCAGGTCAGCCTGAGCCAGAGTGAGACCCTACCTCGAAAAACCAAAAAAAGAAAAAAAAAAACAGTTTGCATAATTTCCTTATTTTCCTTTATGCTGCAGCTAAATGGAGTCAGAAATGACATTTTAAGTTGCATTAGGTCTTGAGTTATGTTAGTTATTAAAATAATGGTGCTCTAGGGTGAAAGTGCCATCGAGTCCACAGGACTCTAGATGGCTATTCTCCCATTATCCCGCCCCAAATGCATTGCTGAAGATCACAGTGCCTTGTTTTCATATTGTAGAAAAGAAAGGGGAGGGGGCTGGAGGGGATGACTTAGCGGTTAAGGTGTTTGCCTGCAAAGCCAAAGGACCCAGGTTCGACTCCCCAGAACCCACGCTAGCCAGATGCACAAGGGGGCGCATGTGTCTGGAATTCATTTGCAGTGACTGGAGGCCCTGGTGCGCCCATTTTCTCTACACTCTTACTCTTTCTCTGTCAAATAAATAAATCAATAAAATATTTTTAAAAGAAAAGAAAGGGGAAGGGGTAGATTGTGTGTCCATGATTTTGATAAACCTGGGCAGATAATTTGTTTTATGGAAACAAGTAGCTTTTATGATCATGGTATATTATCTATATGTGTGGTTGCTGTCAATAAGAAAAAAAGTTAAAAAAAGAAATTGCTTTATCTTACAAGTCTGAACCTAAGGTTATTTAAGACTCATTCATAGGAACCCGGTTTTGACAAAACCATAAAAGAATTTATATAATGATGTTTCAGAGTAAAAGTCGAGTCTAGTGTTGTTGGGTTTGAGGACTACACGATATAAATTCTGCTGTGACTTGAAAAAATAAATACTGTGTGTTTTATATATTTGATCAATTGGGTTTCACGGATGGTTCCCACAATAGTTTTTTGAAGCAGATGTGGTATTTCTTAGGGCAAAGGACCTGTGTATTAGCAGTCTTTATGTTTTCTGGAAAATCGATGCACACCAGTGATTTAAGGGAAAATTAACACTTTAGCAAATGGCTTTTTTCTTAATACTGTTCACTGTTTGTATTAGCCATTTTAATTTTATGTGACAGTGAGACTTAAGGGTTAAGCTTACAGAAGGGATGTGACACCTCCTTTTCTTCACCGGCCGTCTTCATTGGCCGGTTCTCCCATAGCAACAGTGAGGTCAGCGAAACCCGAGCGTTTCATTGATCACTTTCCTCTTCGTCCTTTTTTAATCTATTATCTTTTCCCCCACATTTTAGCGAAGCAGCATTTTTTCCCCCAAACTGAGCTTCTATTGATTTCTATTCCATAAATAATTTAAAAGGGTAGACAAGTCTGCCCTTCACCTAGAAATTGAATGTTTGACCATGTACTTAAAAAGCGATTCAGGCTCAGGAGGATGGATAGCCATACCAGCTGTAGCTGATGTTCTCAGATATTCTTGCATTGTTTGCTGGTCTTCTAGAGAAAAGAACAATGTGGAGCAGGACCTCCGAGAGAAGGAAGGCGCCGTCAAGCAGAGGACAAGCGAGGTTCAGGTAAGTGGACCCCAAGATGCACGGCTTCACTGTCGAGTTAGGAATATTCACGTTAAATGTCCTTCCAGTCTGATGGATGGCTTTAGGGGTGGAGCACTTCTGACATTTGTGTGGTCTGCATGTCTTTTGTAAACTGATTATTGTTGCTTTGAAATTCTAGCCTTTCAAGATTCCACTGCAATGAGAAAGCAGTATCTTTGATCACCTATTTCTACTTTTGAGAGTATTCTAATGATAACGATCTGCATTGCATAGCATTGAAGGGAACTTAGAATCACTTTTGATGTGAATATTCTCAACACCCGTAAAATTAAGTGAGGTTTGTTCTCATCACCATCACCATCAGCATCATCATGAAATCCCCAGATTGCTTTTTCACGCATGCAAGATTTCACTGGAGAGGAGCCCTCTCTTTCCAAAGACTGCTTTCTCATTTGACGGGTGCCGTGGGGGACGACAAGCAATTAAGATAATGTTTTTATGAACCGTGTAATAGCCCAGGGTATCTTAAACTTTGCCCTAAAGAGATTTAATTCATCTTTTACTGTCATGCCGAGTAGTTGAATTTGAGAGGTAGACAAGATGATAAATCCAGTTCCATTCGAGAAACGTGGCAAAATGGGGCGTTTCAAACATTTTCAAAAGCAAAGAAAGCTGGCCGTGTTTCCTGTGCGGCAGCAAGCCACGCATGTGGCCCTGTTAGCGGGGTGCCGATTCCTGAAGCACCAGCACTTGGGGGAGGTGGGCTGGGGGCGCACGGGGCGCAGCCCTGCTCAGGGCGGCACTGCCCTGTGGGTGAAGGAGCCGAGGACTCTGAATTGTCAGGCCCCTTGTTTTGTTTAGGTACAGAATGTTCATCCGAGGCTGGGGAGATGGACAGATGGAGGAAGACTCATCAGAGAGGCTTTCTGTGGGTAGCTGACTCTGATTAGGCTCCTGTAGTTATTATATCCACTGGAATTTTCCTGAAAGTGATGTGAACATCAAGAGATTGTCACTAATGTATTTTTCTTTCCTTTTTAAAAACGTGTTTATTTATTTGAGAGAGAATGTATAGGTATGCCTGGGTCTCTCTCCAGATGCACGCTCTACTTTATGCATCCAGCTTTTTTTTTTTTTTTTTTTTTGGTAACTGGGGAATTAATTGAACCTTGCTGGCAAGTGCCTTTAACTACTGAACTATCTCACCAGTCCCACCAGCAAAGCAATTCGTGTTTCTGCTAATGAGATTAAGTGTGGGAGGCTAAATTACTTATATTGTCTCTCTTTTTGGTTTTTCTGAGGTAGGGTCTCCCTCTAGCCCAGACTGACCTGGAATTCACTATGGAGTCTCAGGGTGGCCTCGAACTCACGGCGATCCTACCTCTGGCCTCCTGAGTGCTGGGATGAAAGGCGAGACACCATGTCCGGCTTTTTAAAGCTTCTTAAGAAGTACAAAAAGTTAATGATTTTAAACTGTGATCGCTGAAAATAGAGTGAGAATTAAAGACAAAATCTACCAAGTTATTTTTCAATATGAAGAAATAGAGTCAGGAATCTCAACAGCTTCTGGGTTTAGCTAGTGACAGATTATAAATACCCGGGTTCTTGTGATAGAGGGTGTTTGGTTATTGCAGGATATCTTCCTGTTCCTTTTTCCATACTGTATCTTGAGAGGATGGAGTCTTAAGTAGCCAGTTTGCAAGAGCACTAAAATTTACACTGTGGGCTAGAGAGATGGCTTAGCGGTTAAGGCGCTTACCCGCAAAGCCAAAGGACCCAGGTTTGGTTCCCCAGGACTCACATAAAGCCAGATGCACAAGGTGGCGCACACATCTGGAATTTGGTTGCAGTGGTTGGAGGCACTGGTGCGCCTATTCTTTCTCTCTTAAATAAATAAATTTTTAAAATTAAAAAAAATGATCAAAGAAACTTAAATTGTTGCTTTCAGACCCAGTGGGTTGTCCTTGGGCATTTGATATTTTCTGATTTCTTTTTCTTTTTTTTTTTCGAGTTGGGGTCTCACTGTAGCCCAGGCTGACCTGGAATTCACTATGGAGTCTCAGGGTGGCCTCGAACTCACGGCGATCCTCCTATCTCTGCCTCCCAGTGCTGGGATCAAAGGCATGCGCCACCACACCTGGCTTGGCATTTGATTTTTTTTTTTTTTTTTTTTTTTTTGTTTTTCGAGGTAGGGTCTCACTCTGGTCCAGGCTGACCTGGAATTAACTGTGTAGTCTCAGGGTGGCCTTGAACTCATGGCAATCCTCCTACCTCTGCCTCCCGAGTGCTGGGATTAAAGGCGTGCGCCACCACGCCCGGCTGGCATTTGATTTTTTTAAAAATATTTATTTAATTTTTATTAACATTTTCCATGGTTATAAAAAAATATATCCCATGGTAATACCCTTCCCCTCCCCCCACACTTGCATTTGGTTTTTGAAGCTTTTTTGTTTTGTTTTATTTTCTGAGGTAGGGTTTCACTCTAGTCCAGGCTGACCTGGAATTCACTATGTAGTCTCAGGCTGTCCTGAGACTCATTGATCCTCCTACCTTTGCCTTGAAGTTTTGTTGTCAGTAAGAATGTCCTTGTGATTTGTTTGTTTTTCTCACCAGAGGGAACAGTAAGGTCACCTGAAGCTTTGGACGTGGTCTAACATGTGTGACTGGCACAGCAAGTTCAAAATGTTGAATTTTTTTTGTTGCAGGGTGTTTCTAATTATAAGGCGTCTTTGATTTGCTGAGTATAGCCCAAGTAGTAATGGCTGAAAATAAATCCATTGAAAAGTATTTTAATTTTATTAAAGCTTTGAGTAGTGGATTCATGACTCATTCCACCCTAATATGAATACCTCTTTTATCAACAGTAATAAAAAACTAGACTAAGAATGATGATAATTGTTACATAAATTAATAAAATGCTTTTATGATCATTTTCAATTTTTGCGGCACAAGAAGATAAATTAACAGTGGTAACAAGGAGAATCCATTTCCTATTCAATGAACTCTGATTTACTTTTGGTAATGAGTCACAGACTAGCATTTATCATTAAAATCTATAGGTATTTCCAACTCTTAAGACTTTGTTTTGTTTTGTTTTGTTTTGTTTTGTTTTTTGAGGTAGGGTCTCACTCTGGTCCAGGCTGACCTGGAATTCACTCTGTAGTCTCAGGGTGGCCTTGAACTCATGGCGATCCTCCTACCTCTGCCTCCCGAGTGCTGGGATTAAAGGCGTGCGCCACCACACCCGGCTCAAGACTTCTATTTTTTAAATCTTTTTTTTTTTCCCCTTGGTGGTGGTGGTGGTGTGGGAGTGTTGAGACAGGTTTCGCGTAGCCTGGGCTGGCCTTGACCTCACTGTGTCGTTGAGGATAACCTGGACTACCTAGTCCTCCTGCCTCCACCTGTCAAGTGCTGGGATTACAGAGTATAACTGCTTCCAGGACTTATTTTCTAACTTTTCTGGAAAAAAGTAATTTGCTAGAGCTTTTAATAAATCATAATGTAAGACATCATCATTTGCTGCTTCTTTCTGAATCCTCTTTTTTTAAAAAAAATATTTAATTTATTTACTTATTTGAGAGAGAGGGGAAGAGGCAGAGAGGAAGAGAATGGCACGCCAGGGCCTCCAGCCACTGCAAACTCCAGACACGTGCACCACTTTGTGCATCTGGCTTACGTGGGTCCTGGGGAATCGAACCCCCATGTCCTTAGGCTTCGCAGGCAAATGCCTTAACCACTAAGCCATTTCTCCAGTCCCCTGACTCCTCTTTCTAATGGAGTTGCTAGTAAGAAATAGGAAATAAAGGAAATAGAAAAGGTGGTGGTGCACACGTTTAATCCCAGCACTCGGGAGACAGAGGTGGGAGGATCGCCGTGAGTTCGAGGCTGAGACTATGTAGTGAATTCCAGGTCAGCTTGAGCTTAGAGTGAGACCCTACCTCCAAGGAAAAAAAGAAAAAGAAAAATGAAGTCATCAGAACAATGAATTTTAGCTTATCAGTATCTGTTTAATTCATACTTGAATTTCCTGAGTGCTGTGACTTCCCTACATAACATAAAGATAGTGATCACATGAGTCATATCTCAAGCATATATACCAAAGTGTCAAAACTAGGAGACCTAGGTTGGTTTTGGTTCTGGTTTTGGTGTAGAGAGTTGAACCTG
This sequence comes from Jaculus jaculus, assembly GCF_020740685.1. Classification (NCBI taxonomy): domain Eukaryota; kingdom Metazoa; phylum Chordata; class Mammalia; order Rodentia; family Dipodidae; genus Jaculus; species Jaculus jaculus. The sequence continues at coordinate 4,415,554 of NC_059122.1, read as the reverse complement.
AGGCCTCGTGCATACCACGTACCCCATCCGAGCTTGCTTTGTGTTTACCTGGAGCCTCTAATTTCTTCTGTCGTCTGAGCTCACATATGAAAACTTTTCTCTCCCTGCATCCTGTTATCCTGGTGGATCTGACGTCTAACATTTTTTTTTTTTAAGCTACAGTCTTTATTAAATAAATGGGAGGTAAAAAACAACAACAAAAAGCCAAGCATGGTGGCTCACGCCTTTGAACCCAGCACTCGGGAGGCAGAGGTAGGAGGATCGCCGTGAGTTCGAGGCCACCCTGAGACTCCATAGTGAATTCCAGGCCAGCCTGGACCAGAGTGAGACCCTACCTCGAAAAACAAATGACAAACCAAAAAAACCACCCAGGAACAGAGCAGCATCACCCTTTCTCCCAGCACATGCGCAGATACACAGGCAGACACGGCTGAGTAAATGTCAGGGTCAGTCGTGGGGCCAGTGGAAGGGCAGAGGCACGCAGGACCCTCCCTGAGTGAACCCTGGGCCCAAGGGTGGGCGGAGTCCTCGCTGGGAGCAGCCTTTGGAGGGCTTCTGCTTGAGCACCTTGGGCTGAGGCCCTGGGCTCCCGTGGGCACGGAAGGGGGGACCTTCAGGTCCACCTTGACAATCTGGTATGTCTCATAGGGCTTCCAGAGGGCCCTAGCAGAGAACCCCAGTGTACCCCAAACCTACCTTCTCATGCCTGTGTCCCTCAGCCATCTCTGGGGCAGGCAGTCTGCATACCACACAGTCTTCCTCCTCATGGAAGGCCAAACGAAGTCAGCAAGCTTGTTTGGTTTTTAATTAATTAATTTAGTTATGACACACAGAGAGAGAGGGGCGTGGGTATGGCGGACTTGAACCTGAGTCTTTTTGTTTTCTTGCTCTAGCCCAGGCTGGCCTGGAATGCGCTCTGTAGTCTCGGGGTGGCCTCGAACTCACGGCGATCCTCCCACCTCTGCCTTGACTTCTAACTTTTTATCACACTCAGCCCCTGAGTACCAGTCCCACAGCTCCAGTTAACCATGTTAGTGTCTTATCATTTCACAATCAGCATGCCCTAAAATACGTCATCTTGAAACAAAATGGCTTCAAGTTTGGACTTCCCTTTTTCTGTCAGTATTTTTATTTCTTTTCATTGACACTTTTATGAAAATTTAAAATCAGATCCCGAGTGTTTACTTTCTTTTTTTTTTAAAAAAATATTTACTTATTATTTGAGAGAGAGAGAGGCAGATATATATGTAGAGAGAGAACGGGCACACCAGGGCCTCTAGCCAATTCTAACGAACTCCAGAATCATGTGCCACCCTGCGCATCTGGTTTACGTGGGTCCTGGGGAATTGAACCTAAATTCTTAGGCTTTACAGGCATGCGCCGTAACCACCAAGCCATCTCTCCAGCCCATTGTTTATCTTCTTTTTCCTTTCTTCCTAACCAGTTTTAGGATCATGACCCTCAGTTGTGAAAAACCCTTGTGGTTCCATACTTGCATACCTCATGAATATGTGAAAGGGCGGGGGGAGAAGATGAAATACTCCCTTTTCCTTTTTTTAATTTGAGTTTTGGTTGATTTTGATACAGGGTTTCACACTGTAGCCCAGGCTGGCCATGAACTTGTTTTGTATCCAGGGCTGGCCTTGTACTATGTTGCAGTCAGGTTCGCATTGCTGGCAGAAATCACCTGACCAAGAGCAGCTTGTGGGAAAACAAAAGGTTTATTTTGGCTTACAGGCTCAAGGGGAAGCTCCATGATGGCAGAGAAAAACGATGGCATGAGCAGAGGGTGGACATCACCCCTGGCCAACATCAGGTGGACAACAGCAACAGGAGAGTGTGCCAAACACTGGCAAGGGGAAACTGGCTATGACACCCATAAGCCCGCCCCCAACACTACACCGCCTCCAGGGGGCGCTAATTCCCAAATCTCCATCAGCTGGGAACCTAGCATTCAGAATGCTTAAGTTTATGGAGGACACCTGAATCAAACCAGCACACCCTACTGATTCCTGCCCCTGCCTCCTGGAGTTGTTTTTGCAGTGCTGGGACTTGAACCCAGAGCTCTATCCCCACTCTTGGAGATTTTGTTTTCTCTTTCATTGTCTGATCCTGGACTCCGTGCCACATCCATTCTCTCCCTTTCTCTTGTTCTCTCTCTGTCTCTTTCTCTCTCTCGATTTTTTAAAAAATTTGTTTTTAATTTTTTCTGTTTATTTTTATTTATTTATTTGAGAGGAACAAACAGAGAGAGAGAGAGAATGGTCGCGCCAGGGCCTCCAGCCACTGCAAACGAACTCCAGACGCGTGCGCCCCCTTGTGCATCTGGCTAACGTGGGTCCTGGGGAACCGAGCCTCGAACCGGGGTCCTTAGGCTTCACAGGCAAGCACTTAACCACTAAGCCATCTCTCCTGCCCTCTCTCTCGATTTTTGAGGTAAGGTCTTTCTCTGGCTGAGGCTGACCTGGAATCCACTATGTAGTCTCCGGCTGGTGTTGAGCTCACGGCAGTCCTCCTACCTCTGCCTCCCGAGTGCTGGGATTAAAGGTGTGCATCACCACACCTGGAAAAACTATATTTAGTTTTTTAAAAGTTCTCTCTTTCTCAAATAAACATAAATAAAAATTTTATTTATTCATTTGCAAACAGAGAATGAGAAAGGGACTCCAGGGCCTCTTAATGGCTGGCTGCGAGCAGACTCCAGATGCATGTGTCACCTGGTGCATTTGGCTTTGTGTGGGTACTGGGGAATCAAACCCTGGTCGTTAGGCTTTGCAGGCAAATGATTAAAAACCGCCGAGCCATCTCTCTGGCCCCGTGTTCTCCTTTTCACTTTTTTAAAAATATTTTTATTTATTTATTTGAAAGTGACAGAGAGAGAAAGAGGCAGATAAAGAGAGAATGGGCGCACCAAGGCCTCCAGCCACTGCAAATGAACTGCAGACGTGTGCACCCCCTTGTGCATCT